>NC_053024.1:649989142-650166120 GCF_003073215.2 Triticum urartu | reverse complement strand
ATGGCTAAGTGAGAGTGTTCACGCATTATAGTCCGATTGCCTTGTTCGTTGGGCTGAGCGCCTCCCTCGAAGGACCCAAACATGGGAAAAAGAGCGCTCAGGTTTATCCCCGAACACCCCAGCACTAGTGGCACGGGGGCAGAAGCCGACGACTCGCCATCTCTCAGAATTGATAAACAGCCACACAACAGGTAATATTTTAAATTCCAACAGCATTGCTTAGCGCATATAAACAAGTTTTCAGCGCACAGGACAAAACGAGCAAGTTTCACTCAAAAATTACATCCCTAGAACATTCATCCGCCACAAGGCGGGCACCCTTCAGAACATCCTTATAGTAATTCTCGGGCTTGTGATGCTCTTTCCCCGGTGGTGGCCCGTCCTTCACCAGCTTCTCAACATCCAGCTTGCCCCAGTGCACCTTAGCACGGGCAAGGGCCCTACGGGCACCTTCAATGCAGACGGAGCGCTTGATGACTTCAAGCCTTGGACAGGCCTCCACCAACCGCCGCACCAGCCCGAAATAGCTCCCAGGCAGAGCCCCTCCAGGCCACAGCCGAACAATGAGGCCTTCATGGCCTGTTCGGCCGCCTTGTGGAGCTCGACCAGTTGCTTCAGCTGGTCGCTCAGGGGCACGGGGTGTCCGGCCTCAGCATACTGAGACCAGAACACCTTCTCTGTCGAGCTGCCCTCCTCGGCTCGATAGAATGCGGTGGCATCGGACACACTCCGCGGAAGATCTGCGAACGCTCCTGGAGTGCTCCGGATTCGGGTAAGTAACAAGTAACTCACGTTTATGTGTTTGCTTTGCATAAAGAATGCCTTACCCGCCGCTATCTTCTTCACCTCATCCAACTCCTCGAGGGTCTTCTGGGATTCAGCCTTGGCAGACTTGGCATTTTCAATAGCCACCGCGAGCTCGGACGCTCGCGTCTTTGAGTCAAGCTCCAAACTCTCATGTTTTTCCATGAGAGCCTGGAGCTCTTGCCGCACCTTGCCAACCTCGGCCTCATACTTCTCCCGCTCGGTGCGCTCCGAGGCCGCCCTCTTCTCGGCCTCGACCAGCGCCTGCTTAAGGGTCGCCACTTCAGACGTGGCCCCTAAAATAGCCACGATAATGCTGTCATTCTTTGCAATTGCACCTTTATATATATATATATATATTTATTTAAAAACAAGGTATTTCTTACCTTCATTGTCCTCGAGCTGCTTCTTGCCACGCTCGAGCTCTTGCTCGGACCGCTCGAGGTTCCGCTTTAGCGTGTCCACTTCCGCAGTCAGTGCGACGGACGCAAGCAGGGAAGCCTGCATATGCATATTGACTCATTTTTGTTACACTCCTGCGAATTCTATTTGATCCTCTATTCGGCTTTTCTTCTCAAACGCCAAACAGAGCATCAGGGGCTACTGTCTATGCGGTACTATTATTTACACATTCTTTACCTACCTCAAAGCCTGTCAAAAGGCTAGTACAAGCTTCAGTCAGTCCGCTCTTGGCAGACTGAACCTTCTGGACCACCGCACTCATAATAGTGCGGTGCTCCTCGTCGATGGAGGCGCCTTGGAGCGCCTCCAATATATTGTCCGGCGCCTCTGGTTGGACGGGGGCTGCCGGCGCGGTGGACTTGCTCCTCTTGGAAGGAGGTCCCCCGCCGGACTCTGGAACCTTTGAAGGTTCCGGAGCGGTGTCCGGCCTAGAGCCGGACTTGGAGCCCCGGGGGGTTTCATCCCCTTTACTCCTGGAGCCCGGGAGGTCGCCTTGCGACGCCTCTAGGACCACCTCCTCCCGTCTTGGAACCTGTTGGGACAACACTTCGGTGTCGTCCGTAGGATGGGGGGAGGAAGCCGTCGGAAGCGAGTTCACATCCGACGAGTCCAGTGAGCCGCTCGACGACGTGTCGAGCCGGTCTTTGGGTGGGCTACATAAACATATTCGACGTAAGGGAAAGCTGTGCAATAAACGAATACTATGAATTACTCTGGTATCCGGATACTTACGATTTTGCCAGGGGCTTGGCCCTGGGCTGCCACTCCTCTCCGCCGTCGGCGTCGGTGGAGTAGTCCGGAGGAAGGGTTTTCCCCTTCTTGGACCCTCCGGCCTCCCCAGAGAGGGTGGCCTTCCTTTTCTTCTCTCCTCTCGCTGGAGGGGGATAGTTCTCCTCTTCTTCCTCCTCGTCTTCACAGGAGGAATGCGCCTCGGAACCATCGGATGATGGATCCGACACCTCCTGGCGCCGGGCACTCTTTCGAGTCCCCGCGGCCTTTTTCACGGCCTTCTTCTCCGGCACCACATAGGGTGCCGGAACCAGCAGCTTCGCCAAGCGAGCGTCCGCTGGGCCTTTGGGCAAAGGAGCCGGACAGTTGATCTGTCCGGACGTCACCTGCCAATCCTGTCAAAGGTAAGGGAGCTTAGATCTCGCATGGAGTCAAACTATGAAAAACTGATACCCTGTAAAAGGAAAAAATAGCTTACCGCGAGAGCGTGACGCTGCATACTGAATCCACGATCCTCGGTAGCGGATGCGGGAGCCTCGACGCCTTTGAAAAGCACCTTCCAGGCATCTTCGTGCGTCGTGTCGAAGAGCCTACTTAGAGTTTGGTGTCGCGCCGGGTCGAACTCCCATAGGTTGAAAGCCCATTGTTAACACGGGAGGATCAGGCGGATGAGCATAACCTGGACTACGTTGACAAGTTTGAGCTTCTTGTCCGGTCAGCTCTCCTTTTTTACCCCAAGACAGGCCCGTCTCCTTCCAAGAGGTGAGCCGCGTAGGGGGTCCGAATCGGAACTCGGGGGGTGCGACCCATTCGGCGTCGCGTGGCTCGGTGATGTAAAACCACCCCGATTGCCACCCCTTCAGGGTCTCCACAAAGGAGCCCTCGAGCCATAGGACGTTAGCCATCTTGCCCACCATGGCGCCTCCGCACTCCGCCTGGTTGCCGCGCACCACCTTCGGCTTGACGTTGAAAGTCTTGAGCCAGAGGCCGAAATGGGGGCAGATGCGGAGGAATGCCTCGCACACAACGATAAACGCCGAGATGTTGAGGACGAAGTTCGGGGCCAGATCGTGAAAATCCAGGCCGTAGTAGAACATGAGACCGGGACAAATGGGTGGAGAGGGAAGCCCAGTACGCGGAGGAAATGGGGGAGGAACACCACCCTCTTATGGGGCCTAGGGGTGGGGATGAGCTGCCCCTTTTCGGGGAGCCGGTACGCGATGTCGTTAGACAGGTATCTGGCCTTCCTCAGCTTTTTGATATGTCCCTCCGTGACGAAGGAGACCATCCACTTGCCTCCCGCTCCGGACATGGCTGGAGAAGGTTGAGGTGGGGAGTGCGGACTTGGGCGCTGGAGCTTGAGTGCGGAAGAATGGATAGGCGAAGGAGGAAGAAGGCGTAGGTGAAAAGGTGGATCCTTATCCCCTTATATGGGTGGATGCAACTACATGTCCCCACCAGCCTGGTAAAACTCACTTATCTCCAAGCGCCGTAATCAATGGCGCGGTTGGGTTACCCACGTCCGTATTGATGAGAATCCTGGGATAAGGGGACACAATCTCTGCTTTAACAAGACGTGCCAAGGAAACCGCCTCGCATAACGCGCTGAGGTGGGATAATGAAACGACTCAGATAAAGGCTTGGCCGTGGTGTGTCACGCTACGGAAATACGTCAGCATATTAGATTGGTGTAAATATTATTCTCTCTATGGCAATATGTGGAAACTTATTTTGCAGAGCCGGACACTATCTTTGTGTTCAAAATCTTCTACGAAGTACTTGGAGGAGGAACTCGCCTTGCAATGCCGAAGACAATCTACGCGCCGGACTCGTCGTCATTGAAGCCTGGTTCAGGGGCTACTGAGGGAGTCCTGGATTAGGGGGTGTTCGGATAGCCAGACTCCTGGACTATGAAGATACAAGATTGAAGACTTCGTCCCGTGTCCGGGAGGGACCTTCCTTGGCGTGGAAGGCAAGCTTGGCGATACGGATATGTAGATCTCCTACCATTGTAACCGACTCTATGTAACCCTAACCCTATCCGGTGTCTATATAAACCGGAGGGTTTTAGTCCGTAGGACAACATACACATCAACAATCATACCATAGGCTAGCTTCTAGGGTTCAGCCTCTTCGATCTCATGGTAGATCTACTCTTGTACTACCCATATCATCAATATTAATCAAGCAGGACGTAGGGTTTTACCTCCATCGAGAGGGCCCGAACCTGGGTAAAACTTCGTGTCCCTTGCCCCCTGTTACCATCCGGCCTAGACGCACAGTTCGGGACCCCCTACCCGAGATCCGCCGGTTTTGACACCGACACCACCACTCCGAACCCGAAGTCAATGCTTAAAGCAGCAGAAGAATTGTTCTCAGGTTAGGTTCCGTAGCTATGGTTCATACTACTTTGCTCTTGCATCACTGTATTTACTGATACCAACTAATTTCAAATTTGAAGGATGCAACTGAAACTCCAATGGCGCAACAGGTATGTTTTAAACCTGTTTCTTCAACGTGTTTCGCTATTTGCTGTTGTAACTTGCTCTATGTTGATTTCAGTTTCAATTGAATAAACAGTTATGTTCTCATGCCATGCACATTACAAGTGTTGTTATTGCTGTGTAGTTTTCCACACTTATATTCTGTCTATGCTGCTTTGTCTTAAATAGATATGATTCGAACTGTATCTATCTTGATTTGGCAACATAAACTAGAATGATATAGACCATACAGTGACCATACTACATAGATATATGTTTGTTTCGTGCTGTTATCCTGTCCACCTTACTACTGAACTGGTTTACCAAAATGAGTTTCATATACTACATTGTAAACCTGAGATGTGTTTGTTTGTTTGTTTCTCTTTTAGAACGCGGATAAAATATTGGAGAAGAGTACCCTGTTATGCAATGGTAAAGGAAGTAATGCAGATAAGGTTCAAGATAGTGAGACATCCCTGTTGGTCTCCAAGAAAGCTGATAAAAACTATATTGAAGACACTGAGACAACCCCAAAGTCCTGTCTTGATGTAGTGTTCGAGTTACTGGCTACCACTGCTGGCACCAGCTCTTCGAACTCATTGCCTGAATCAGTTCGGCTTCTTGAGTCTCAACTTCAAGTTGAAAGACATCGATCAGATGTTATGTGACAGGAAGCCGAAGGACTGAGGAAGTCCCAGCAGAATTCAGATGCATACTTTCTGGTGCAATAGCAAGTGCTGGAGGACTTAAGCGCCAAACAAGAGAAACTTAATAAGCTTGCTAAGCATCTTGCCAGCATTATGGGTACCCAGGATATTGTTTCTTGAGCTCTTCTGAAGTGGTTTCAGTTCTGCACTTGTTTTGCTGCGGCGTTTATATGCTGCTGTGTTCCCTATATTTGCACTGGTGGTGAACTTTGATGCCCAGTGGATGTAATATGTGTAATAGCCGTGATAGCCTAGTGTAAGTTGCTTGCTTATTTATTTCCTTGTTGTCTTGTTTATTTGTTTGCTTGTAGTTAGTGCAGTTCTTTTTATGCGGTTTGCTAGTGGCTGCAATAACCTATTTTTTAAAACTAGGCCACAATAACCATGGGCTAATATTTACTGTAGTGACACTGGGCCTCCTACGGGCCGTAGAAGCAGTGGGCCTTCTACGGGCCGTAGAAACAGTGGGCCTTCTACGGGCCGTAGAAACAATGGGCCTTCTATGGGCCGTATCATCAATGGGCCTTCTACAGGCCATATCATCAATGGGCCTTATACGGGCCGTATGATCGATTGGCCAAACATGGGCCAAATAGACCGCATTCTGGCCATAAACGGGCTAGAGTTGGAATCGTCCGTTCATGGGCCGACCATAACGGGCCATCATTAATAGGCCATATTTGATGACGCTATGAAAACGGCCCAACGTATTAACAAACCACAAACAGGCCAACTGTAACCACGGGCTGAATTTGGCCCACAAGCAGAAAATGACAGTAACGGGCCGTAAGTAAACGAATGCTGGAAATGAGCCCAAGAAGGCCGAAAGATAACATGGGCTGGGAGGGCCCAACGGAATAACGGGCTGTTAATGGGTATAAAGTGATACACTATTCATTACGGGCCAATTTCACCATGGGCCGTTAATGGGTGTAAAGTGATACACTGTTCATTACAGGCCAGTTTCAGCACGGGCCGCTAATGGGCCAAGAGTTACAAAGGGCCTCATATGGACCGAAAGATAACTTGGGCTGGAAACGACCCAATGGAATAACGGGCCGTTAATGGGTATAAAGTGACACACTATTCATTACGGGTCAGTTTCACCACGAGCCGTTAATGGGCCAAGAGTTACAAAGGTCCTCATATGGGCCGAAAGAAGTCATGGGCTATACATGGGCCAGAAGTGAAAATGGGCTGGAATCATATTGGACGGCCCAGATGACGCTACTGGGCCTAATTCGGATAGGGCGTAACGGGCCTTGGGTTAGCGGGCTATAAATGGGCTATATGCGAACAGGCCGTTAACAGGCTTTCTATGGGCCGACCCGCCAGCTTTTCACCAAGTCAAATGGGCCGGCCTTTTCACAGGAATGGGCCACTGTTGGGCCGTGCCACGTGTTGATGTATCATAGGCCCCTTCTGTCCAGTGAGTGGATGACATCTGTCCCAACGATGAGCCGACACGTGTTTCCTCTAGCCAATGATGATTTTACACGTGTAAAATCCCCGTTGGCCGGGGCTGTTAACGGGTTATCGGATCCAAAACCCGACCTGATAGCTTAACGGCGTTTCGTTACGGTGGATGCCACGTGTCGGTCACCCTTGACGAAAGCACTTCTGTGACGCACGATTTATTGTCATGGAAGTGGACACTTCCGTGATGATAATTTTGGTAATGTCATGGAACACTTCTACGACAGCACAGGTATGACTATCTTGATTCTGTCATAAATTTGTCATGGATGTACATGCATGACAAAAAAAGCGACCTACTGTGACAAATACGTATCATCACGGAAGAGTATTTTTTTGTAGTGGGGAGTGTGGGGCGACAGAAAGGAAGAAGAGGAAGAAGATGGCGAAGGGAGAGGAGGGTGCGTGTGCTAGTTCCGTTCCCCTCCTCCCCCTACTTATAGCCCCTAGCTGCGAAGCCGAGGGGGTGGGGCGTGGGGATCGTGGGATTAACTGCGCCCATGTCCCCACGACCCCCCGTTAAATGCGCAGTAACGGCGCAAAGTTACTGCACCACGGAATTCCAACCGTTTGCCTCGGCTGCAGCGGATCGGTGTGTGTGCTGAGGCTCAGTAGTGGTGGCCCCCAGTTTGCTGCAATGTCCCATCACGTGCGTGGGCTGACAGGCGGCCTGGCCAGCTGATGCCACATGGCGCGCGGTTGGTTGTCGGCAGGCTTGGCGCCTGGCTGGCGCTCCTCCCAACTCCCACCATGAAATTTCAAAAACCACCAGGCAGCCCGCCTGGCCATGTCTGGTTCCTGACAGGCGGCGCGTCAGAAGACAAACGAAGCAGGATCAGTGGACCACTCAGAGTAGGAAGCTACTGGGGCCCCTCGCCTTTTTCAGCGGCGGTGCCCCACCAGCTTCGGGGACTACTGTCAGAGTAAAGGACCATGGGTAGCCTCATCAGCCTCTCGTGGTGTTTCAAGACATCGGGGCCGGCGCCCCTCAAGAATCAAAGACGAAAGCACCGCCTTCTTTGCAGCCGGCTAGTCCAAGCGGCCGGCTGCCAGAAGACGGCAAGGCTCAGAAGATGGCCCCGAGGCGGGCCGGCTCCTAGTAGGCAGCCTCCAGAGAGGCCGGCTCCTAGCAGGCGGTCTCTAGAGAGGCCGACTCCTAGTAGGCGGCCCCAATCGCCCTCAAAGTTTGCACCACATTATGATGATGAGATAGGGCGTGGCTACACCGATGCCTGCTACCCCCGAATCTGGGGCAAAGCGTGGCCACAGTGCGGCGTACTGGGCAAACATCCCTAGCCCGGCGCGACACTGTTGCCACGCAGCCCATGACATCACCATGGCAGAGAAGGCCATGCTCCCATTATGAGTTGTCGGTACGGCCCCAGGCGGCGGGCCCTATCTGACAGTGAGAAGCCAGAAGGCGGTGAACTTGGACCAGTCGGCATGAGGGAAGGCCGACTCCCAGCAGGCGGCCCTCTCCTTCCCTCAGAGTTTGTGCGCTATTAACCAAAAGAGACGGGGAGTGGCTATAGTGAACGCCCGCCAGGCGGTGGCACTGTAGCCACGTCATCCCCGACAAAGAGCGCATCATCAGCGGCATTGCCACAGAAGTGAGCAGCTGGCGAGACCCGCAAGTGGCGGACGCGGCCTGTCGGCGAAGTATGAGACAGCCGACAGGACACACCAGGCGGCGAGCACCAGCGGTCGGCAGAGAAGTCGGCACCTATAGACACTGATAGCCGGGTCCACACCCGGCTGGATTACCATTGTACCCCTAGGGGGTAGGCCTATATAAACCCCCCAGGGCACCCATGCAAAGGGTTCAGCCTCACTAAGACCTTAACACACCCACACACGCATATAGAGGGAGTAAGCTAGGGCTAGCCTTGTTCTTCTTCCCCCTCTAGAGAAACAGCTCAAGGAGCAAGCTTGTAGCCACCATTGTTGCTTGAGTGATCATGCGGAGACCCCGGAGAGCAGGAGTAGAGGTGTTATCTCCTAGGAGAGCCCCGAACCTGGGTAAGATTCACCGACAGGCATCTTTGCGCCTGCTACCTCTTGAGCACTGCGTTGGTTCTCCCTTGAAGAGGAAAGGGTGATGCAGCAAAGTAGCGTAAGTATTTCCCTCAGTTTTTGAGAACCAAGGTATCAATCCAGTAGGAGATTACGCTCAAGTCCCACGCACCTACACAAGCAAATAAGAACCTCACAACCAACACGATAAAGGGGTTGTCAAGCCCTTCACGGTCACTTACGAGAGTGAGATCTGATAGATATGATAAGATAATATTTTTGGTATTTTTATGATAAAGATGCAAAGTAAAATAAATGGCAAAGGAAATAACTAAGTGTTGGAAGATTAATATGATGGAAGATAGACCCGGGGGCCATAGGTTTCACTAGTGGCTTCTCTCAAGAGCACAAGTATTACGGTGGGTAAACGAATTACGGTCGAGCAATTGATAGAATTGAGCATAGTTATGAGAATATCTAGGTATTATCATGTATATAGGCATCACGTCCGAGACAAGTAGACCGAAATGATTCTACATCTACTACTATTACTCCACACATCGCCCGCTATCCAGCATGCATCTAAAGTATTAAGTTCATAAGAACAGAGTAATGCTTTAAGGAAGATGACATGATGTAGAGGGATAAACTCGTCCAATATGATATAAACCCCATCTTTTTATCCTCGATGGCAACAATACAATACGTGTCGGTTCCCTTTCTGTCACTAGGATTGAGCACCGCAAGATTGAACCCAAAGCTAAGCACTTCTCCCATTGCAAGAAAGATCAATCTAGTAGGCCAAACCAAACTAATACTTCGAAGAGACTTGCAAAGATAAACCAATCATACATAAAAGAATTCATAGGAGAATCAAATATTGTTCATAGATAATCTGGATCATAGACCCACAATTCATCGGATCTCGACAAACACACCACAAAAGAAGATTACATCGAATAGATCTCCAAGAAGATCGAGGAGAACTTTGTATTGAGATCCGAAGAGAGAGAAGAAGCCATCTAGCTAATAACTATGGACACGTAGGTCTGAAGTAAACTACTCACACATCACCGGAGAGGCCATGGAGTTGATGTAGAGGCCCTCCGTGATCAATGCCCCCTCCGGCGGAGCTCCAAAAATGGCCCCAAGATGGGATCTCTCGGGTACAAAAGGTTGCGGCAGTGGAATTAGGTTTTCGTGGTGCTCCTGGATGTTTGGGGGGTACGTGGATATATATAGGAGGAAGAAGTACGTCGGTGGAGCAACGGAGGGCCCACGAGGGTGGAGGGCGCGCCCAGGGGGTAGGCGCGCCCCCTGCCTCGTGCCTTCCTCCCTTGTTTCTTGACGCCCACTCCAAGTCTCGTGGATCACGTTTGTTGAGAGAATAACGTTCCCAAAGGTTTAATTCCGTTTGGACTCCGTTTGATATTCCTTTTCTTCGAAACCCTAAAATAGGCGAAAAACAACAATTTGGGTTGGGCCTCCGATTAGTAGGTTAGTCCCAAAAATGATATAAAAGTGTACAATAAAGCCCATTAACATCCAAAATAGATAATATAATAGCATGGAGCAATCAAAAATTATAGATACATTGGAGACGTATCAAGCATCCCCAAGCTTAATTCCTGCTCGTCCTCAAGTAGGTAAATGATAAAAGAAGAATTTTTGATGTGGAATGCTTTCTAACATATTTCTCAATGTAATTTTTCTTTATTGTGGAATGAATGTTCAGATCCGAACGATTCAAGATAAAAGTTTAATATTGGCATAAAAATAATAATACTTCAAGCATACTAACTAAGCAATTATGTCTTCTCAAAATAACATGGCCAAAGAAAGTTATCCCTACAAAATCATATAGTGTGGCTATGCTCTATCTTCACCACACAAAATATTTAAATCATGCACAACCCCGATGACAAGCCAAGCAATTGTTTCATACTTTTGATGTTCTTAAACTTTTTCAATCTTCACGCAATATATGAGCGTGAGCCATGGATATAACACTATGGTGGAATAGAATAGTGGTTGTGGAGAAGACAAAAAGGAGAAGATAGTCTCACATCAACTAGGCGTATCAACGGGCTATGGAGATGCCCATCAATAGATATCAATGTGAGTGAGTAGGGATTGCCATGCAACGGATGCACTAGAGCAATAAGTTTATGAAAGCTCAAAAAAAGAATCTAAGTGGGTGTGCATCCAACTTGCTTGCTCACGAAGACCTAGGGCATTTTGAGGAAGCCCATCATTGGAATATACAAGCCAAGTTCTCTAATGAAAAATTCCCACTAGTATATGAAAGTGATATCATAGGAGACTCTCTATCATGAAGAACATGGTGCTACTTTGAATCACAAGTGTGGAAAAGGGATAGTAGCATTGTCCCTTCTCTCTTTTTCTCTCATTTTTTATTTGGGCCTTCTTTTTTTGGCCTCTTTTCTTCCTTTTTTAATTTTTCGTCTGGAGTCTCATCCCGACTTGTGGGGGAATCATAGTCTCCATCATCCTTTTCTCACTTGGGACAATGCTCTAATGATGATGATCATCACACTTTATTTACTTACAACTCAATACTTAGAACAAAATATAACTCTATGTGAATGTCTCCGGTGGTGTACCGGGATGTGCAATGATGCATGAGTGACATATATGAAGAATTATGAACGGTGGCTTTGCCACAAATACGATGTCAACTACATGATCATGCAAGCAATATGACAATGGTGAAGCGTGTCATAATAACGAAACGGTGGAAAGTTGCATGGCAATATATCTCGGAATGGCTATGGAAATGCCATAATAGGTAGGTATGGTGGCTGTTTTGAGGAAGGTATATGCACTACTAGGGAAAACCCTAGCAGTAGCGCTGGTTTTGTGCTCACTAGTAGTGCGGGTAGGCGCGCTACTAATACGGTGCTACAACTATTGCTTAGCAGTAACGCGTGCCCGCACGCGCTACTGCTAGGACAAATAGCTGCAGCGTTTGTTCACTCCCATGCTACTGCTATCGTAACTACTGGCAACGTGTTTTCTCTCCGTCGCTACTAGTATTCTTTTTTTATTTTTTATTTTTAGTGTATTTATGCGCCATCGTACAAATATTGGTACAATACCAGTTATGAGGTTTACATCATTATGTCCATAACAGTGTGTCAAATGAAGGTGGATTAGGTTCAAGTGGAGGCAATATGTGGTGCATGTCAAAAGTATACTATTAATCCAAACTTGATCAGTTTAGACTAGTAGTATTTTCGATGTGCATCACATGTTGCCTCCACTTGAATCTAATCCGCCAGCACAAGCTATTTAATCATCATCATAGTCATTACCACCAACAGTATTTATTTAATCACCACTAACACTAGCTAATAATAATCATCATAGTCATTACCACCAACACTAGCTATTTTATCATCATAGTAATAGCACTAGTAGAAACTACGATTTTACCTAGGGCCAAGGTCTTTACCTAGAGCTCATTTGCCTCCTCAAGGGAAAGAAAATATATGAACAGTATACTCTAGGGGAAGATGAGTTTCCATGTGAAAATAAAAGGGAAATAAAATTTACCTACAGTTGTTTTCTCCCCCTAGGTAAAGACAGCCATGTGGACAACACTGGACAAAATAAAAGCACCTATACGGCCCCACTGTTGCCGCAAGGATGGCCTCCCGCGCATTTTTTTTCATCAGCGCGCTTTATTTTTTGGCGGCCTATGCCATATTTTGGTGCAGGCCCACTATGCAGTGAGAAGGGCAGAAGGAGGTGGCTGTCCGCATTTGATCTTCTTCTCCCTCTCTCCCGAAGATGAGCGCCGCGCCGCCGCCCAACCCTCTCCCTCCTCCCTTCCCAGATCTGCGGTCCAACACGCCCCGCCTCCTCTCCCCCCTGTCGATCCCTAGCCTAACCACCATCGCGGCGCCGACCGTGGTGACCACGCCGTGCCGTCCATAGTCCCAGCACCGCGCCGCCGGTCCAGATCGCTGGGTTGCGACGGTCCTGTGACCTCGCATCGTGGTGACCGCGTTGCCCCCTGTCGATTTGATGGACACTGGACCTTCCGTCGTCTTACCCTGTCCAAGACCAAACTCGTCTTCTCATCTGAAGCCGATCTAGATCTTGCTCTCTGACCGGTTCCCAGGCGGGCGTCCCTCTACTTCATGTCCTTGCACTTCGACGGGTGCCCAGGTGCGTGTCCCTGTTCTTCTACTCCGACGGCCAGCTACCCAGAAGTTCCCCTGCTTCCTCTTCGATTGGCAGCCAAACGGCACACAACTGCGAGCATGGTAGCGTGTGAAGGTATCCCTCTCCCTATAGATTTGTTGAATAGTTTATAAGACTATTTAGGATGAACCGATGTTGAAATCTGTGTGCTATAGGCTATAGTTTAATGAGATGCTAGTTGATGAGTAACAATATGATTTGAGGCTAACACTTTTTTTGTTTCTGAACATCTGATTTAGTACGAGGTCGATAATTGATAGGTACAAGACAATCTTTGCAAGACATCAGGCTTTGCTCCAGCTATTGATATCCATTTTCTGGTGAAAAGAAATGTCTAAGATGGTAATTAGTATCCAAGGTTATGTTTTGGGGAACAATTTGTTATCGAAAACATCTCTGCTAAATTTGTGATCATGTGCAGCACATTTGATTTCGTACAAAATACAGGTCATGGGATTATGAAAGTTCTATCGGACAAACCAATGCTCGTGCAATATAGTTGTATTACTGTTTACAGATGTGATCGTCCCGGTTGTAGACTTAACATGATTTTAAATAGCTAAACTAAAGTAGCTAGCTCGGTATGCACATGTAGTTAGGAAACTGACTAGCTATCTGACATGTGTTCCCTATACATTTAATGTGCTCCGTTAGCTACTAACTGGTTCCAGCTGATTTACTTCATTTTGTACACAACAAATACTATCTTATTATAGATAAATCGCAAAACAAATGATAATGCAATATTTGCCCACCCCCTTCTTATATAGCTGATTGGTTCACAGAGATAACAATCTTGTCGTCACATCTGCCCTGAAGAACTGAGAAGTGTCATGGAACTTACATATTTCTTTTTTATAGAACTGTTGTTTGCTCTATAAATACCACATTATCTTGCAATTCTTACAGAGAATCGTACTTTGCTTTATAAATACAACATAGTCTTGCAAGCAGTCAATTTAACATCATTCTGTTGCTATGCTCTTGAAGCACTTGAACCCGCTTGGATCACGGCAAGACAGATAGAAGCAGTACGAAGAGCAATAACACGATATGCACGTCGTGGTGGAAAAATATGGGTATGTATATTTCTCGACAAACCGGTTACACTAAGACCCACGGAAACACGTATGGGCTAGGTCCTGGGATTTCTTACCATCAAGTTGGTAAAAAGCCTCAATTTATTGGCAATTGCTAGAATTATCTATCAATCGCAATGGCAGGGACATTATTTAGTTCTATGTTACTAGCAAGCCAAGTGTATTATTTTTGTCTAACAGAATTCGTTCAGGAAGATAGCAAAACTATCATAAACTGCAGGTTACAGCTATCCTATTTGGGACACTAAGCTATACACTTATCCTATTTTTCTATTCAGAATGGCATAGCTTCTCTGTTCATACAATATTTTACTTAAATTAGAATTTTTCCTGCAGGCAATACATTTAATATTTTACTATGCAAATCAGTTTCAATATAAGGGATAGTACGTTTTCCTATGCATCTGCCAACCACCACTTCTATCTATTTTGTCTAATTAATTTTCTTTGTTCTCTCTACAAGGTTTAACAAATCAGATGATAAGGTAAAAGAACTCTTCTTGTATTTCATAGTCGGCACTCGAGTTGTGACTCGTAGACTAGTCTGTCGACTAGTCGATCGGCTCGTAATCAGTGGAGAGAACACATACCATCATATGTTTTTCCCATTAAATCCTCTTGGGGGAAGGCATTATAAGTTTAGCTAATTCCATGTGTTGTGGAGAAGAAGAAAAGTTGGTCGAGCCCAACACCAAAATAGCAATCTTTGTACCTTTGTCTATGGATTAGCACAACGAACTATATCAATGAACTTGATCATATTATTTGCTTGAGACAGAGTTAGTGCAACGAAGTATATCAATGAACTCTTCACTTATCATTGAATTATCTTCTTTCTTTGCAGGAACATATTCTTACGGGTGGTCATGGTTTGCTGGTTGATGGGCACAAACAAGTAATTGAGGCTCTCGCTCAAGGTCTTAATCAGAGTTGTAGATATTGTAGATACTTGGCCTGACCAACTCAAGGTCTTGACACCCCTCTTAATCAGAGGTGTAAATACTTTGCCTTACTAGAGTAGCAGATAATTGTCCTGACCAACAACACATGTACATGCTGACTTAGGTGTTCTGCTAGCTGTACGAAACATTAGCTATGTTTACTTCTTGAATTCTGGCTTGAAATTGACCATGAGTCTGTAATTGAACAAGAATCTGATGTGTACATTGAATTTTAGCATCAATTTATAATTTTGAATTATGGCCCAGAATTTAATTATTGGAATTATGGCATATATGAATTTAAATTCGAATTGAATATTTGTATACGATAGATATGGATATGATATGTCCCACCATCTTTCCCTAGGGCCAAACTTTGTTGTAGGTAAATCACCTTTCCATGCTGGACAACGCTGAGATGAATTCTTTCCCTAGTGCATAGGGCCCTAGGTAAAGAAATGGTTTCTGTCGGTGTCAAAACCGTCGGATCTCGGATAGGGGGTCCTGAACTGTGCGTCTAGGCCGGATGGTAACAGGAGGCAGGGGACATAATGTTTTACCCAGGTTCGGGCCCTCTTGATGAAGGTAAAATCCTACGTCCTGCTTGATTAATATTGATGATATGTGTAGTACAAGAGTAGATCTACCACGAGATTAGAGAGGCTAAACCCTAGAAGCTAGCCTATGGTATGATTGTATGTTGTGATTGTTGGCCTACGGACTAAAACCTTTCGGTTTATATAGACACCGGAAAAGGTTAGGGTTACACAAGGTCGGTTACAAAGGAGGAGATATCCATATCCGTATTGCCTAGCTTGCCTTCCACGCCAAGTAGAGTCCCATCCGGACACGAGACGAAGTCTTCAATCTTGTATCTTCATAGTCTAACAGTCCGGCCAAAGAATATAATCCGGCTGTCCGGAGACCCCTTAATCCAGGACTCCCTCAGTAGCCCCCGAACCATGCTTCAATGACGATGAGTCCGGCGCGGTATTGTCTTCGGCATTGCAAGGCGGGTTCCTCTCCAAATTCCGTGTACGTGTCGAAATAGTGTCCGGTCTCTTGTGAATGTTGCACTCCTTGGCTTCCACGCCCAATAATGGCCACTTTCCATGTGTCAAGCGAATGTGAAGAGCCAGGGTGTTTTCACATTTACCCCCTAGCTGTGTGAATGAGCCGCCTATTAAAAAGACGAGGATTCAGATCCAAATCACACCATCCTCCCTTGGCGAGCCTTCATCGGAACCCCAAAGAAGACGTCCGAAGACTGGCCTTCAGAATGGTTTTATATAGAAGACGTCCCCCTCCCGGATCCTATTCGGATCGGCCTTCCTGAGTTCGACAACGCCCCTTTGAAGAAGCGCCGGAGCTGGCGTCCACGGAGCTCCATGGAGGAAGATGACAGGGACGTTCTTTACCTAATGAGCCGGGTAAGTTTTTTAGCTCGATCCGGATTGACCATGATCGAGGTCATGGCCATATGTATCATGCGGGGGGTGCAGCCGCTTCAGTATAGAGGCCACCCCCTATGGGATTTCAATGGGGAGGATGACGCCACCCGCTACGGCCGTAAAGGGCCGGGATCGGTTGCTGATCTAATAAAGATCTTATCCACTTTGTACAAGGGAGAAGAGGAGGAATTCCTTCGTGTCAACCCGCAGGGCGGATTTTCTATGTACAATCCTCCGAGCTGGGTAAGCGGAGACTTTTCTTCGCCCATCCGTTTCATATTTCCGTAGTTAACTATTCAGTCTAGCGGTTTCCATGCAGGAACTGCGCCAGGCTGTAAGGGAGATAAACAACCCCCCTCCACAACCCGAGGACCCTGGACGGTCCCTCGACCCGGCCTCCCAGGAGGATCCAGACATATCTGTGGAGCTGATCGATGGGGTGTTTTACCAATTGAGCAATGATAATGCTTTGGTGGCCATTACGGCCGATTACCCTGGGCTACTTCCAGCCTCACAGGTGACTGAGACCGAAATCCCAACACTTCAAAAATGGATCCGTCCTTGCGTGTTTTTGATTGCCGTATAATAGCCGTGTTTTGCAGGGGAGGTCCTCGAGGCAGAAGGCCGAGCCTGCGGCGACTGGCCAACAAGGGGCCGCGAGGCCAGGCAGGCTGAAAAGACCCGCAGTCCGGATTGAGACACCGGCGCAGTGGTACGGCGCACCGTCTTTATTGCAAGACATTATTCTCAGAGGCATACTAACGCCCAAGCCTTCTTTTCAGGAAAAAGAGCGCTCGCCGGACTATACCCGGAGAGGCTACCAATCGCGCCTCCACCAGCCAGGCTCCAAGGCCGGATTCGGAGGCGGGAACGAATACGAGGCGTGCGTCGAGTGCTCCTCCGACAGAGGATGCGGATAAACTGTCCGCCACCAATTCCGAGGTGGGAAGTGCCATGAACCACAGGCGTCGCCGGACTGTTCTTCGTGACGCTTGTTTCTCCCAAGAGGCATTGGATGCCTTCAACTCGGGAGATGCGCACCTCCGTGCTGCTCAAAATGGTCTAGCCGGAGCCACGGAGTATATGTAAAAGACATACGGGTGAGAAAATTTGGTGATTATATATATCAGTAGCCCCTGAGACTTGAAACAGTTAGGATAAGTGATTTAAGGATCATTTGTTATGCATGTTCTTACAGAAAAGAATACTCAACTGTCCCAGGAGCTGGAAGAGTGCAAAGCCCAACTTCAGGCCGCACTGGCCGCAACAGGGGAGCCCAAAGAGACCCCCTCTGGTAACATATCCTTCGAATGATAAGTATCATATAGAATGCGGCGTATATGCAGATCTGACGATAAAATTGTAGATGACGCTGGAGTAAATCCGGATAAGCAATAGCTGCTACGCCAGCTGAAGGCCGGTGAGAGCGTGCTTACGAGGGTGAGGCAGGAGAAAAATGATCTCCTAGATGCCAACACCAAGCTGGGCGTGGAACTACAAGATGTTCGTGCCCAACTGTCGAACTCTGTTAAGGAAAATCGGCGGCTTCGACGCGGCATAT
The DNA here is from genome assembly GCF_003073215.2 of Triticum urartu. Lineage (NCBI taxonomy): Eukaryota > Viridiplantae > Streptophyta > Magnoliopsida > Poales > Poaceae > Triticum > Triticum urartu. The sequence goes on along the minus strand of NC_053024.1, from coordinate 650,148,163 downwards.
TTAGTAAGTGCTTGAACGAACTTTGAAAAAGAGTTCGGCGAGGAAGCTGGCTGATAGAGTTATGTCTATAGGTATGCTAACAGGTCGTCCTGCCGAGGAAATGCCCGGTTCAACGGGTGACCTTCTTCCCGAGCTCTCACGGCTGCACGAACGAGTTCGGCAGGTGATGCAAGGCGTCGCCCAGGCCTTGTGGCCATCCGTCTCCATACCTGAAGGCCTTGGAGAGCTTGCAGAAAAGCTAAAGGGAGCGTGGCGGCGCTTCCGATTATGGAAGATATCGGCCTGCCGTCAGGGCGCCAGGGAAGCCTGGGCAATGGTGAAGACACGGTACACGAAGGCTGACCCGAACCACATGGCCGAAGTCGGACCTGTGGGGCCCGATGGGAAGGAGATCCCTGTGAGCTTAGTGTACGGCCAAGTAGAATTGGCCGCAAAGTATTCCCAACAGGACTGTAGACTAGACAGCCTATTGGATGGTATTGAAGAGGAATTCAACCAGTCAAATTGACTATGTAATTTTAAAGTGACATGTATAATGCCTTCTAGCCGGATTGTGGATCGTTTGTCGTGGCGGACCTTTTCGCTTCGACCTCGGGACCCGACGGTCCGGAGTGTATCCGAATACCCTCTCGGTTATGTAAGAACCGGGGCATGCGTGGAGACCAGGCGTAGGGGTCATTAGTGCTTTATCAGACAAGTGCCCAACTAGTTATGTTATATTACATGGGTAGTAAGAAACATCTTCCAGGGAGAATAGTTCCGTTAAGGGTTCCTTTCCCTGGGTAAGCATGCCCTAAAGTGCATGTCCGGACTGCGTCAAAAAGCGCAGAAAAAGCATTTGGGGGCAGATATGGATAATAAATAAAAGTCATCTTTTGTTCATCGACCAAATATTCCCTTAAGAACGCTAGCTTTCGGCTTCACCCAGTCTGAGGTACACGTCCGGCTGACCCGGCGGTAACAATCGCAGAGGTGCTCCCCTTATGCCCTAGCCGAATTAACGGGAACGTAGGGCATAAGTACAAGAGCCAGGCAACCCAGCTTGGCCAAAACTTAAGTCATATCGATGCATATAATGGTGAAAAAAGGTAAATGCGGAAGTATAACACATGTGTTGGGCGTGAGGCCCAGGTAAATAATTTAAGCTTCTGTGAAAGAAGCCCCAAGGTATGAAGAGTGCGGCTAGCGCATCTGTAATGTACGAGTGAGGCACAAGGTGACCCTTGAAGGCCTAGAGAAATAAAATTAAGAAAGGGAAACAAGACAGATGATGCATATGCAGAAAATGGACAAAGGGAGGGGACTAACATAGAGTCCGGTGCTAGGCGTAGAATCTTCGAAGCTTGGCCGTGTTCCATGGGTTCGGCTCGAATCGACTAGTCGATGCATCCCACAGTCGGTACGCTCCACCGGTCAGAACTTGGTCGATAATGAAGGGACCTTCCCATTTGGGCTCGAGCTTGTTCTTTTTCTTATCCGGCAGTCGTAGAACTAGTTCGCCAACGTTATAAGTTTTGGCCCGTACTTCTCTGCTTTGGTATCTGCGAGCCTGTTGCTGGTAAAATGCGGAACAGGCTTTGGCTACGTCACGCTCTTCCTCCAAGGTGTCCAGACTGTCCTACCGACCGAGCTCGGCTTCTCTTTCTTCGTACATGCGCACTCGAGGTGAGTCATGAATTATGTCACAGGGCAGGACTGCCTCTGCGCCGTATACCATAAAAATGGTGTATATCCGGTACTACGATTCGGCGTGGTCCGCAGGCCCCAGAGTACGGAGTCGAGCTCCTCTACCCAGTGCGTGTTAGACTACGTTAAGGAGCGCACTAATCTGGGTTTAATGCCGCTCATTGTAAGACCATTTGCTCGTTCGACTTGACCGTTGGTTTGTGGGTGATAGATTGAAGCATAATCGAGCTTGATGCCCATTTTGCTGCACCAGTGTTTTACCTCGTCGGCCGTGAAGTTCGTGCCATTATCAGTGATGATGCTGTGGGGGACGCCATAACGGTGTACAACCCCGGATATGAAATCTATCACCGGTCCGGATTCGGCTGTTTTAACCGGTTTGGCCTCTATCCATTTGGTGAATTTATCCACCATGACCAATAAGTATTTTTTCTTGTGGGTTCTCCCTTTAAGGGGTCCAACCATGTCAAGCCCCCAGACCGCGAAGGGCCATGTAATGGGGATTGTTTGGAGGGCGGTGGGTGGCATGTGGCTTTGATTCGCAAAGAGCTGGTAACCGGCGCAACGTTGGACCAAGTCCTGTGCATCTGCCCGGGCCGTTGGCCAATAGAATCCTGTACGGAAGGCCTTGCTTACAAGAGCCCGGGCTGCAGCGTGATGACCGCTGAGTCCGGCGTGAATTTCTGCCAAAAGGTTCCGCCCTTCCTCTTCGAAGATGCACCTTTGAAGGACTCCGGTAGCGCTTTTTTTGTACAATTCTCCCTCATGGACCCTGTAGGCCTTGGATCGCCGCACTATGCAGCGTGCCTCATTTTGGTCCTCCGGAAGTTCCTGTCTAGTTAGGTAGGCCAGGAATGGTTCTGTCCACGGGGCAATAATGGCCATTATTTCATGGGCTGAATGTGTTATTTCGGCGGCGGAGCCTCCGATTGTGTCAGAGAGTTCAGTATCGGGTATTTTGGCCGGGTCCGGACTGTTGTTTCCAGTGTCCCCTTCCCATGCTACGGATGGCTTGAAGAGCCTTTCCAGTAATATGTTGGGAGGGACCGCGTCGCGTTTTGCGCCGATGCGGGCGAGGATATCTGCCGCCTGATTGTTTTCCCGAGCCACATGGTGAAATTCGAGCCCCTCGAACCGAGCTGACATCTTTAGGATGGCATTGCGATAAGCTACCATTTTTCGGATCCTTGGCATCAAAGTCTCCATTTATTTGGGATATCACGAGGTTCGAATCCCCGCGCACCTCTAGGCGTTGAATGCCCATGGATACTGCCATCCGGAGACCATGTAGAAGGGCCTCATATTCCGCTGCGTTGTTGGAGTCCGTATACATTATTTGTAGTATGTATTGAACTGAATCTCCTGTTGGGGACGTCAAAACGACGCCAGCCCCCAGGCCAGCCAACATTTTGGAGCCATCGAAGTGCAGGATCCAGTTTGAATATGTGTCGTACTCCTTAGGGAGTTCGGCTTCCGTCCACTCAGCGATGAAGTCAGCCAAAACTTGCGATTTAATAGCTCGCCGTGGCTTGTAAGTTATGTCGAACGGGAGGAGCTCAATGGCCCATTTGGCAATCTAGCCTGTCGCGTCGCGGTTGTTTATAATATCGTTAAGTGGTACTTCCGAGGCTAACGTTATCGAACAGTCTTGAAAGTAGTGTCATAGCTTCCGCGATGCCATAAATACCACGTATGCTATCTTTTGATAATGCGGGTACCTTGATTTGCATGGAGTAAGGACAGTGGACACATAGTAAGCCGGCTTTTGAAGGGGGAATTTGTGTCCGTCCGCTTCTCGTTCGACGACGAGCACTGCGCTTACTACTTGATGAGTTGCCACAATGTATAATAGCATTGGTTCACCAATGTTTGGCGCGGCCAGGACCGTGGCGGCATCCGTCCACTCGAAGTGTTCGGTGTGCCGGAGGAGGCGATAAAGGGGTAATGCCTTTTCTCCCAAGCGGGAGATAAAGCGGCTTAGAGCCGCCACACATCCAGTCAATTTTTGTATTTGTTTGAGGTCTGTTGGGGTAGCCAACTGTGACAACGCTCGGATTTTGGCCGGATTAGCTTCAATACCTCTACTGGAGACAATGAATCCCAGGAGCTTTCCGGCTGGTACGCCGAAAACGCATTTTCCGGATTGATCTTGATGTCATATGTTCGGAGGTTGTCGAATGTGAGCCTCAAGTCGTCTACTAGAGTTTCGACATGCTTGGTTTTAATGACCACGTCATCTATGTATGCCTCAACTGTTTTGCCGATCTGGTTTGCCAGACATGTCTGAATCATGCGCTGATATGTTGCGCCGGCGTTTTTGAGACCGAAGGGCATTGTGTTGAAGCAGAATGGGCCGTATGGTGTGATGAATGCCGTTGCGGCTTGGTCTGGTTCTGCCATTTTAATTTGATGGTAGCCGGAGTATGCGTCGAGGAAACACAATGAATCGTGTCCTGTGGTAGCGTCGATGATTTGATCGATGCGGGGAAGGGGGAAGGGATCCTTTGGGCAGGCCTTGTTAAGGTCCTTAAAATCGATGCACAAGCGCCAGGATTTTTCCTTCTTTGGTACCATCACTAGGTTTGCTAGCCAGTCCAGATGTTTTATGTCTCTGATGAATCCGGCCTCCAATAGCTTGGCTAGTTCCTCTCCCATGGCTTGTCTCTTAGGTTCGGAGAAACGCCGAAGGGCCTGCTTGACTGGCTTGAATCCTTTTAGGATATTTAGGCTGTGCTCGGCCAGCCTGCGTGGGATTCCTGGCATGTCTGAAGGCTGCCAGGCAAAAATGTCCCAGTTCTCGCGTAGGAACTCTCGTAGTGCGGCGTCGACATCAGGGTTTAATTGTGCCCCGATGGAAGCTGTTTTTGTAGGGTCCGTTGGATGGACTTGGAATTTGACTATTTCGTCCGCCGGTTTAAAGGAGGTGGACTTGGATCTTTTATCGAGTGTCACATCATCCCTGTTCACCGTGGAGCCCAACGCAGTTAGTTCCTCGGCCGCTAGGGCTTCGGACAGTGCCTCAAGGGCCAGTGCGGCTATCTTATTTTCGGCGCGGAGTGCTATGTCCGGATCACTAGCAAGAGTGATGATTCCGTTGGGCCCGGGCATTTTGAGCTTCATGTACCCGTAATGGGGTATGGCTTGGAAGATTGTAAACGCCTGCCGCCCTAACAGAGCGTGGTATCCGCTGCTGAACGGGGCCACTTGGAATGTAATTTCTTCGGACCTGTAATTATCCGGCTTGCCGAATACCACATCTAGTGTGATTTTCCCAGCACAACGTGCTTCCCGACTGGGGATGATTCCTCTAAAGGTTGTGCTACTTTGCTCAATGTGGCTCCAGTCTATTTCCATCTTTTGAAGAGTTTCCTCATAGATGAGGTTTAATCCGCTGCCGCCGTCCATGAGTACCTTGGTGAGTCGAAAGTCGTCCACGATTGGACTGAGGACTAGTGCGGCTGGTGCTCGGGCTGTTCGGAATTTGGGTTCGTCACTGGCATTGAAGGTAATAGCCGTGTCACTCCAAGGATTTATTTCTGCTACGTGGCAGATTTCGGCCATGCTACAGAGTGTTCGTTTGCGTCTATTATTTGACGCGAAGGTCTCAAAGACCGTTAACACCGTATTGTTGTCCACGGGATGGTGCTCTGTGGTATTTGGGAGGAGTAGATCCTCACCACTTTTGGCCACCTGCCGGAGTATCCAACATGCTCTAAGGCTGTGCGTTGGTATTGCATCCGCTGTACTATGAATTTTGCAGGGTCCGTTGAGCCATCCCTCTAGTACGGTTCATTGTCCCATAGAGAGCTTTTGCTTTTTGGTAGTTAACCCAGGTGTATTGTGATAATGCACCCTTTTATTTCGGACTGGGTTTGTATTCAGGGCCGGATTATCCCGAAATTTTATTTCGGTTTTCCAGGCGCTTTCCATCGCACAGTACTTTCGTACTATGGACACCAAGTCGGCAAAGCGTGTAATTTCACGGTGACTTGTTGCGTTAAGGATTCCCTTGTCCGTGCAATTATTGCAGAAGAATGAAATTGCGTCTTCCTCGCGGCAGTCCTTTATCCTGTTCATGACCAGGAGGAATCTGGCCCAGTAATGGTGTACTGTTTCTTTGGGCTCTTGCCTAATTTGGGATAGATCGCGTATGTTTGGGTGGGTGGGTGGAATTGAATCCGATTCCTCACCCAATCTGAGACTCAGGGGCCAAGGAGTTTCCGAACTCGGAAGTTTGGATTCTTGGATGTTTTCCGATAAATCTAGCCCGCTGCCTAATTCTAGGTTCAAGCCTTGAGTGACGTCCTCCCCTCCGTGGGTATCCGGCTTGGAGGGATCGGGAATCCGGACATAGCTAGTCCTTAAGATAGATGAAGGGTTGCCGCATTGTTCCTCCACCACTGCAACGTGATGGGTGACCTAGGGAGAGTTGATCTCTCTCAGATCGGGTTTAGGCCCAATCCGATCGTAGTCTGTAGCGACTCCCAGGGCGGCGATGCGATCCAAGAGCTCGTTTAGGGAAGAGAGCTCCATTGGATCTAACTGCTCGGCGAGTTCCGAGTTGACGTGAAGATTCCTTTCGATGGCCCAAGAAGTCATCGTCGGCGCAGCGGCCGAACATGCGGTCATAAGAAAACCACCTAGCCGGAGAGTTTGGCCGACAGCCAAAGCTCCCTCAGCAATAGTGCCGTCTTTAAATACAGGATGAGACATCCTTCCTGGTGGCGACGGCACAACAGAACTCTCAATGAAAGCACCAATGTCGGTGTCAAAACCGGCGGATCTCGGGTAGGGGGTCCCGAACTGTGCGTCTAGGCCGGATGGTAACAGGAGGCAGGGGACACAATGTTTTACCCAGGTTCGGGCCCTCTTGATGGAGGTAAAACCCTACGTACCGCTTGATTAATATTGATGATATGGGTAGTACAAGAGTAGATCTACCACGAGATCAGAGAGGCTAAACCCTAGAAGCTAGCCTATGGTATGATTGAATGTTGTGATTGTTGGCCTACGGACTAAAACCCTTCGGTTTATATAGACACCGGAAAGGGTTAGGGTTACACAATGTCGGTTACAAAGGAGGAGATATCCATATCCGTATTGCCTAGCTTGCCTTCCACGCCAAGTAGAGTCCCATCCGGACATGAGACGAAGTCTTCAATCTTGTATCTTCATAGTCTAACAGTCCGGCCAAAGAATATAATCTGGCTGTCCAGAGACCCCCTAATCCAGGACTCCCTCAGTTTCCCTAGAGCTTGGCAGGCGCACCCTAGGGAAAGACCTCTTTACCGACTATACTTTACCTACGATTCTTTACCTAGGGCAAGCTCTAGGTAAAGTCTTTACCTAAGGTTTTTCGCATTTCACCCAGGGTATATGGCTCTAGGTAAAATCGTAGTTTCTAGTAGTATAGTGTAGCACATCATCATCCTCAAACTCATTTCTAGCTAGCTAATCACTCCTGCTGCTCATTCTTAGGTAAAATAACATAAAACATGTGTAGCTCTCCTCCTTGATCAAGTTGGAGCATGCAGATGAACCTGTCTCCTAATCGTGGGTAGCGCATCTGATTGCTGCCCCCTAGTACTTCTCTGCGCTTCTCCATCACACATTTGGTCCAGTCTTGCACTATTAAGCATCCGTCTCTAATCTTGAATGCACTAAAGTAATCTGTAGGATATCTTGGCCGTAAGCTAATAATACTCATGGTACCTTTAGTCTCGATCCCATAAGGCACAACATTCATCGGGAGTCCCTGTTGAAGAACATCGTATGGTAACATACTTAGCAATGAAGTTTAGCTTCAAAAATATTGTATGGAAAAGATGCACTGAGGACAAGTAGTAAAAATCTTACCATCCTTCCTAAATAGATGTGACCGTAGTTCATTATGAACACTATTGGTCGCATGTTTTCAGTACTAACATTTCTAAATGCAGGAAGAAAATTTGTCTTGACAGTATCAAGATCATCAAGCCATGAAACATAATGACTTAGCTCCTCGCAGTTTAGTTCAGCCTCGGGACAGTAGTAGGTCCTGTCTACCAAGCGCTGGACATGTTTGCTTGCACCGAAATAAGCTGACAAATACAAATTAGTTGTCAACTATTTTTGAATAAACAATATCAAAGACATAAATATGGTTGATAAACTTACATAATGGTATAACTAGAGGCGTCTGCACATCGACCCAGATGTCGGTATTACCTTCAATATCATCTTCCGGACGAATATCAAAGGTGATAACCATATCGGGCTCAAATGCATAAGTCTTGCATAGTGCTCGCCATGTTTTGCATCCAAAATAGGTGTAGTCGTCTGAATTGTATAATTTTGCGTGGAAAATATAACCATGCTGGTCTTCAAGTAAACTTTCTTTTCCTCCATAGTACGACTGAAACCTATCTTATCCAATACAAAAACTCTTGCATGGCAGCGGATACGCTAGTAGAATAGTAAAAAAGACTTGTCATGCTTAATGTCATGCTTAAATTATAAGTTGAAGCAAATGAAGCAAATGTCATGCTTAATTACGAAAAAAGACTTGTCGTTGTGACTTACTGTATCCACTTCGAAGTTCTCGTCCAGCTTGATGCTGAAGCGCCTATCATCATCTAGGAAGATTCTGTCGCACAGGCTGCGCTCGTCTTTGCAGTATTTGCAAATACCGAAATCCTTTTCGTCGTCAGACATTTCCTATGTTCATAGTTAAAACATTAATTGAAAATCGATTGAAGACAACTACCAGGATACTCAACACACAAATCCGGGACACTCGATATTTCCTACATCTTCTGGCACAAGTCATGCCTAAATTCATGGAAAAATCTGGCATGACCTTTGCTAAAATAGGACATATCGAGCGCCTGAAATTTGCTGGAACGGAAATGAATCAACACTCCGGCAAAACATAGGCCACTCGGAGGTGTAACCTGCAAACATGACCGGCCACTTGGGCAAGCACATATCCTATTTGAGCAACACAAGATATACATTTCAAAATATCTTATAGGACTCAAATTAGCATGCATTCAATAAGCAAAAGTAAATCATCTCATGCATCCATACATCATCGAATAATATCACTAATACATCCCGAATAGTGTCATACATATAACATCACTAATATAACTAAAACCCTAGCACACGGTGGGTATCGGCGCGAGCGGTGGACACCCACAAAGAAGGAACCATCACGGGATCATAGCTCCAGTGAGATCCCTGGAGAACTTGCCAGGTATTGGAGAACATGTGCTCCAACGCAAACAAGTAGCGACAGACGTGCGCGTCCTCCTCACTGACATGGTGACGCACCACCTCCGCGGGGTCCTCGAGCCTCTGGACCGTCAGTGGCCCACGCGACCGCCACCAAAGAAGGTTCGGGTCAACGACAGGCTGGCTCCTCACCAACCTGCGCCCCCGGTAGGTAGCACCTCCCAGTACCACCCCGGCGGAGCCCAGTCCTGGACATGGCCCATCTGGTCAAACAGGTGTCGTCCTCCGCCGACTCGACAACGAGGATGCGGGATAGGCATCGTCCACGTTGATGCGGGAAAAATTGCTTTAACTAAAAATATAGCAACAAGTTCTTATTAACTAGTTCTATTAATTCAACTAGTTCTTATTAAAAATGAACTTACTATAAATAAAAATAAACTAGTACCTAATTGGTACCTAGTTCTTACTAACTAATTAGTACCTAGGAACTACTGCCCTAATTACCATCTAATTTGATGAAGCTAGGGGTGGAAAGTGGTAGCGGATATTCCAATTATCCAACTATAAAGTGAAATAAGTGGTCAAATTTTACTCGTTTTATGATTCATCTTAGAAATTTGATTCGTTTCCACCCTTAGATGAACCCTAACTCATTTGAGCCGCATCCGCATCTGATTCGTTTCCACCCTTACATGAACCCTAACTAATTTGATGCAACTAAAATATAAAGAAACCCTAGGCAGAGGTAGGGGAGAGGGAGGAGCAGGCGTGCTCACCTCGGGTGCCTGCGACGAGGGAGGGGCAGGCGGCGTCGAGGTCGGGGTCGGGGCTCGGGCGTGTGGCGGATGGCGGCGTCGAGGTCGGGGTCGGGGGCGGCGTCCGGGGTGGCGTGAGGTCGGGGGCGGGGGCGGCGTTGAATCTGGGGTCGAGGGCGGCGTAGAGGGTGTGTGGAGAGCGCGCGGCGGCCGACGGGCGACAGTGGCGGCGAGAGTGGAGAGCTGGATTTGGGGGAAGTGGCCGTGGGGAAGGACGAACCCCGTGGTTAAGTCAGAAGTAGCAGTAGCGCGTTCCAGAAAGAGCGCTACTGCTACGTTAGCTACAACGTGTTCTGGGATACACGCTACTGCTACTCCTTTCTCTTTTTCCCCCCTTTTCATTTAGTTTTCTTCACATTTTATTTTTTCCTTTCACCTTATTCTATTTATTTCATTTTCAATTACCTTTCTATGTGCTTTCCATTTAATTTTATATCCTTTAGCAGTAGCGAGTTTAGATTAAAACGCGCTGCTACAAAGAAAGTAGCGGTAGCACGGTTCGATATAGGTCACTACTACTATGTGTAGCCTATCGGCTAAGCCGTGGGAATTTTAGTAGCAACGTGTTTAGAACAAGACGCGCTACTGCTAAACCTTTATCTACAGCGCGGTTTGCACATGCGCGCTACTGCTACTTAGCACCAGCATGCTTCTTTGACCCGCTCTACTGCTAAAGTTCTGTGTATAAGGTTTTCCCTAGTAGTGATGGTGGGTTTAATGTACCGGCAAAAGTTGCCCGGTACTAGAGAGGCTAGCAATGGTGGAAGGGTGAGAGTGTGTATAGTCCATGGAATCAACATTAGTCATAAAGAATTCACATACTTATTGCAAAAATCTACAAGTTATCAAATCAAAGTATTACGCGCATGCTCCTAGGAGGATAGATTGGTAGGAAAAGCCCATCGCTCTTCCCCGACCACCACTCATAAGGAAGACAATCAATAAATAAATCATGCTCCGACTTCATCACATAACGGTTCACCATACATGCATGCTATGGGAATCACAAACTTCAACACAAGTATTTCTCAAATTCACAACTACTCAACTAGCATGACTCTAATATCACCATCTCCATATCTCAGAACAATGATCAAGTATGAAACTTCTCATAATATTCAATGCACTTATATGAAAGTTTTTATTATAGCCATGTCGTCCTAAAGGACTCTCAAAATAATATAAGTGAAGCATGAGAGAACAATTATTTCTATAAAATAAGTCACTACCGTGCTCTAAAAGATATAAGTGAAGCACTAGAGCAAAAACTGTATAGCTCAAAAGATATAAGTGAAGCACATAGAGTATTCTAATAAATTTCAAATCATGTGAGTTTTTCTCAAAAGATGTGTACAGCAAGGATGATTGTGGTAAACTAAAAAGCAAATACTCAAATCATACAAGATGATCCAAGCAAAACACATATCATGTGGTGAATAAAAATATAGCTCCAAGTAAAGTTACCGATAGACGAAGACGAAAGAGGGGATGCCTTCCGGGGCATCCCCAAGCTTAGGCTTTTTGGTGTCCTTGAATTTTACCTTGGGGTGCCATGGGCATCCCCAAGCTTAGGCTCTTGCCACTGTTTGTTCCATAATCCATCAAATCTTTACCCAAAACTTGAAAATTTCACAACACAAAACTCAAAATAGAAAATCTCGTGAGCTCCGTTAGCGAAAGAAAACAAAACACCACTTCAAGTTACTGTAATGAACTCATTCTTTATTTATATTTGTGTTAAACCTACTGTATTCCAACTTCTCTATGGTTTAAAAACTCTTTTACTAGCCATAGATTCATTAAAATAAGCAAACAACACACGAAAAACACAATCTGTCAAAAACAGAACAGTCTGTAGTAATCTGTATCTAACGCAAGTTCTGGAACCCCAAAAATTCTAAAATAAATTTATGGACGTGAGGAATTTATATTTAATCATCTGCAAAAATAATTAACTAAATAGAACCTTCCAAATAAAAATGTAAGCGATTCTCGTGAGAGCTAAAGTTTCTGTTTTCTACAGCAAGATCAAAAAGACTTTCCCCAAGTCTTCCCAACTGTTCTACTTGGCACAAACACTAATTAAACACAAAAAACACAACCAAAACAAAGGATTGATAAATTATTTATTACTAAACAGGAGCAAAAAGCAAGGAATAAAAATAAAATTGGGTTTCCTCCCAACAAGCGCTATCGTTTAACGCCCCTAGCTAGGCATAAAAGCGAAGATAGATCTAGGTATTGCCATCTTTGGTAGGCAATCCATAAGTGGCTCTCATAATAGATTCATATGGTAATTTAATTTTATTTCTAGGGAAGTGTTCCATGCCTTTCCTTGACGTAAATTGGAATCTAATATTCCCTTCCTTCATATCAATAATTGCACCAATCGTTCTAAGGAAAGGTCTACCAAGAATAATAGGACATGAAGGATTGCAATCTATATCAAGAACAATGAAATCTATGGGCACATAGTTCCTATTTGCAACAATAAGAACATCATTAATTATTCCCATAGGTTTCTTAATAGTGGAATCCGCAAGGTGCAAGTTTAAAGAACAATCATCAAAATCACGGAAACCTAGCAAATCACATAAAGTTCTCGGAATCATGGAAACACTAGCACCCAAATCACACAAAGCATAACACTCATGATCTTTAGTTTTAATTTTTATTGTAGGTTCCCACTCATCATAAAGTTTTCTAGGGATTGATACTTCGAACTCAAGTTTTTCTTCATAAGATTGCATCAAAGCATCAACGATATGTTTAGTAAAAGCTTTATTTTGACTATAAGCATGAGGAGAATTTAGCATGGATTGCAACAAGGAAATACAATCTATCGAAGAGCAATTATCATAATTAAATTCCTTGAAATCCAAGATAGTGGGTTCATTACTATTTAAAGTTTTAACCTCTTCAATCCCACTTTTAACAATTTTTGCATCAAGATCTAAAAACTCTGAATTTTTGGAATGCCTTCTAGGTAAAGGTGGCTCATCTTCAATCTCATAATTATCAAGATTCATATTGCAAAACAAAGATTTAATAGGGGACACATCAATCACTTTTAGATCTTCATCCTTATTATCATGAAAACTGGAAGAACATGCTTTTATAAAGCAATCTTTCTTAGCACGCATCCTAGCGGTTCTTTATTTGCACTCATCAATAGAAATTCTCATGGCTTTGAGAGACTCATTGATATCATGCTTAGGTGGAATAGATCTAAGTTTCAAAGAATCAACATGAAGAGAAATTCTATCAACGTTCCTAGCCAATTCATCAATCTTAAGCAATTTTTCTTCAATCAAAGCATTGAAACTCTTTTGCGAAGAAATAAATTCTTTAATAATAGATTCAAATCAGAGGGCATCTTATTAAAATTTCCATAAGAATTTTTGTAGGAATTACCATAATTATTAGAGGAATTACTAGGAAACGGCCTAGAATTAAAATTACCTCTATACGCGTTGTTATCAAAATTGTTCCTACCAACAAAATTCACACCCATAGATTCATTATTATTCTCAATCAAAGTAGACAAAGGCATATCATTAGGATCAGTAGGAGTGCTCTTATTAGCAAACAATTTCATAAGTTCATCCCTCTTTCCACTCAAAACATTAATCTCTTCAATTGCATGCACTTTTTTATTGGTAGATCTTTCGGTGTGCCATTCAGAATAATTAACCATAATATTATCTAGGAGTTTAGTACCTTCTCCTAAAGTGATTTCCACAAAAGTGCCTCCCGCGGCTGAATCTAAAAGATTTCTAGAAGCAAAATTCAATCCGGCATAAAAGTTTTGTACAATCATCCAAAGATTCAAACCATGTGTAGGGCAATTACGTATCATCAATTTCATCCTCTCCCAAGATTGTGCAACATGTTCATGATCAAGTTGCTTAAAATTCATAATATCGTTTCTAAGAGAGATGATTTTAGCGGGAGGAAAATACTTAAAGATAAAAGCATCCTTGCACTTATTCCATGAAACAATACTATTTTTAGGCAAAGACGAAAACCAAGCTTTAGCACGATCTCTAAGAGAAAACGGAAATAGCTTCAATTTAACAATATCATTATCCACATCTTTCTTCTTTTGCATATCACACAAATCAACAAAGTTGTTTAGATGGGTAGAGGCATCTTCACTAGGAAGGCCGGCGAATTGATCTTACATGACAAGATTCAACAAAGCAACATTAATTTCACAACATTCAGCATCGGTAAGAGGAGCAATTAGAGTGCTAAGAAAATCATTGTTGTTGGTATTGGCAAAGTCACACAATTTAGTATTATCTTGAGCCATCATGACAAGCAAGCAATCCAACACACAAGCAAACAAGAAACGGGCAAAAGAGGCAAATAGAAAAAGAGAAGGGGAACAGAACGAGAGGGAGAGAGGAAAAAAGGCGAATAAAACGGCAAGGGTGAAGTGGGGGAGAGGAAAACGAGAGGCAAATGGCAAATAATGTAATGCGAGGGATAAGAGTTTGTGATGGGTACTTGGTAATGGCGCCAGAAATGACTCGTTGTTGGAGTCAAATCTTGACTTGACTTGGCGCGAATCTCCCCGGCAACGGCGCCAGAAATCCTTCTTGCTACCTCTTGAGCACTGCGTTGGTTTTCCCTTGAAGAGGAAAGGGTGATGCAGCAAAGTAGCGTAAGTATTTCCCTCAGTTTTTGAGAACCAAGGTATCTATCCAGTAGGAGATCACGCTCAAGTCCCACACACCCACACAAACAAATAAGAACCTCGCAACCAACGTGATAAAGGGGTTGTCAAGCCCTTCACGGTCACTTACGAGAGTGAGATCTGATAGATATGATAAGATAATATTTTTGGTATTTTTATGATGAAGATGCAAAGTAAAATAAATGGTAAAGGAAATAACTAAGTGTTGGAAGATTAATATGATGGAAGATAGACCCCGGGGCCATAGGTTTCACTAGTGGCTTCTCTCAAGAGCACAAGTATTATGGTGGGCAAACGAATTACAGTCGAGCAATTGATAGAATTGAGCATAGTTATGAGAATATCTAGGTATGATCATGTATATAGGCATCACGTCCGAGACGAGTAGACCGAAATGATTCTGCATCTACTACTATTACTCCACACATCGACCGCTATCCAGCATGCATCTAGAGTATTAAGTTCATAAGAACAGAGTAATGCTTTAAGGAAGATGACATGATGTAGAGGGATAAACTCACGCAATATGATATAAACCCCATATTTTTATCCTCGATGGAAACAATACAATATGTGTCGATTCCCTTTCTGTCACTGGGATTGAGCACCGCAAGATTGAACCCAAAGCTAAGAACTTCTCCCATTGCAAGAAAGATCAATCTAGTAGGCCAAACCAAACTGATAATTCAAAGGGACTTGCAAAGATAAACCAATCATACATAAAATAATTCAGAGGAGAATCAAATATTGTGCATAGATAATCTGGATCATAAACCCACAATTCATCGGATCTTGACAAACACACCGCAAAAGAAGATTACATCGAATAGATCTCCAAGAAGATCGAGGAGAACTTTGTATTGAGATCCAAAGAGAGAGAAGAAGCCATCTAGCTAATAACTATGGACCCGTAGGTCTGAAGTAAACTACCCACACATCACCGGAGAGGCCATGGAGTTGATGTAGAGGTCCTCCGTGATCAATGCCCCATCCGGCGGAGCTTTGGAAATGGCCCCAAGATGGGATCTCTCGGGTACAGAAGGTTGCGGCGGTGGAATTAGGTTTTTGTGGTGCTCCTGGATGTTTGGGGGGTACGTGCATATATATAGGAGGAAGAAGTACGCCGGTGGAGCAACGGAGGGCCCACGAGGGTGGAGGGCGTGCCCAGGGGGTAGGCGCGCCCCCTGCCTCGTGCCTTCCTCCCTTGTTTCTTGACGCCCACTCCAAGTCTCATGGATCACGTTTGTTGAGAAAATCACATTCCCGAAGGTTTCATTCCGTTTGGACTCTGTTTGATATTCCTTTTCTTCGAAACCCTAAAATAGGCAAAAAAACAGCAATTTGGGTTGGGCCTCCGATTAGTAATTTAGTCCCAAAAATGATATCAAAGTGTAAAATAAAGCCCATTAACATCCAAAATAGATAATATAATAGCATGGAGCAATCAAAAATTATAGATACGTTGGAGACGTATCAGCGCCTTATCCTATTTCCTGGCACCGACGACGTATTATTAGCCCCCTCCATGATAAGCCATTCGTTGGCATATGTCGCACGACACCCCCGATAGCTGTGATGGCTTGCCTGGGAATGAAGGATCCATCAAGGAGAAGTGCGAGAGGCTCGTAGAAAGAATCTCCGGAAAAGTTTCTCTCCCGGCGGAGGTGATTAGTGGCAATGGAAAAATGGTCATTTTTAGAATGTTAGAACAACATGAAAATGGTAGAAATGAAATGGGCTCGACGAACAGAGAACATGGGCTTTTGAATCACCTGAAATAGAATAGCTTGACGGACAACAAGAGTAATAGGTATCGATGAACGAATGCACACATACTCTTGACTATCAATTGATGGACGAAGGTTAGAAAACAACTAAAGAGGGACAACTCAAAGGAACATACGATTTTCTAAGTTGTGGGTGCATAGATTAGTATGTCGAGCAAAGCTCAACATTTCTTCCAAATAACCTATGCATAAAGTAGAACTGGCAGATTCACAATATAAAACGAGGAACTCATCGAGAGCACTCTTGTTGTGATCTTTTGGTTCAAAGAACTTCTGCCATGAGCATTTCATGGTATTTGGAAGAAGAAAATACCACGGACCTCGAGGACCATCACAAAGATTACTAATATCCTAAAGGAACTAGCAAACACTATCAACATGAAGTAAGTAGAGTAATTCTCGGGTTCATAAACCCAGGAGTAGAATACCTACTACTAAATGGCATCACGGGATGCTATCGAGAATGGTGGCCAAAATCATCACACCGGAAACACAAAACATGGCTAGATTACTAGGTGACTCCCTAAAACACCTAGGGTCATAATAATAGCTCCAACATACATGTCAAGGCAACAGAGTAGCTCAACTCACCGATTAGTGTGATTAATCTGGCCCAAATGGACATCAGGAATAGGAGGAAGGGGTTTGCAATTGCATCAGACTATTTAGAGACCTGGGATGACCCGGACAACATAGAAGCTGTAAATGCTCAAAAGATTTGAGACATCCTGCAAAATGGTGGCATAACCACTCAACAACACAATATTAAGGTTCCGAGATCAACTGTCAACACGCAGAAGTAGTAGGAACTAAACTGGGGCTTGAAACCATCAATCTTATAAGTCTACAGATTAGTAACACGTGATCCTGATAGAAAGATGAGAAGCCTAGTTCTTAATTCCTGTAGAAAAGATGAGGGTGACTCGGATCAGAAGGGCATAAGGTAAAGGAGTAAAAAGAGCCTTACATTCCCTTCCACAAACAATTCCCTTACATAACTAAAGCATTTCTAGACACAACTTCGTCCAGTTTGGCTTGGTAATCCTACAGGCAGTCAGGCTCTGATGCCAAAGCTGTCAGGACCCCGATTCTAAGTCACACCGATATAGCCTGTAACACCTCATATCACTTTGCGGCCTCACGCACAGTATTCCCACGGGTGTCGCCTTACCATGGCCCGGGACCGTTTGCGCCTTTTGGCTCACGTATAAGATAGTATCGCTAGCATCCATATGACAGAGAACTCGGGCCGACATGGATAGTCGTGAACCCAAAGTGGCTCTAACTTACAGGGACATGCATACATGAATCAACCTCGAGCATGTCGGTCAACAGCGTATGAATCCGGGCTGTAGCAACTGGGCTAACAAGACTCCGGGAACCCGGGCTGTAGCAGGATAACAGGACTCCGGATGTCTCCTCATGACATTTCCCCGAAGGGACAGACAAAGGAACGAAGTGAATCACATGCTGGCCAGTCTAAGTGTTCCGGAGCAATAGCAATTGGGCTAATAGGACTCCGGTAAACCGGGCTGTAGTAGACTACCATGGCTCAGTGGAAGCACTAGACTACATTTCCCCATACACTACAAAAAAGACACATCCGTGACATTTTGGGTCGAACAAATTTTTTTTTCTGTCATACATATGACACTTCTATGATGATAATTGTGACAAAACCCGGTATCATCATAGATGTGGTGGGCTCCTACTTCTATGACAAAAAATCATGACAGAAAATGGGCTTTTTGTCCTGGGCGGGCCGGAGACGCAGCTGCATGACATTCTTTGGGCCGTCCATGACGGAAAAAACCGTGGTAGAAGTGAGGGCGAGGAAAATTTCGGGGAGTTCCCGGTTACAGTGGGAGGTCGAGGGCCGAGTGATGCGCGCTTCTCTCGTACACGTACGCGCGTGTGTGCGAGGCGTTGGCTCTAACTGAACCCGAGCGAGGCATTGGGCTCTAACTGAACCCGAGCGATTGCACTGCAGGCTACGCGTTACAGAACCCGAGCGATCGATCGATGGCTGTTAACTGAACCCGATCGAGCGATTCCTTCGCTACTGCTGCTAACTGAAGCCGATCGATGCTGCCTCTGGATGAACAGAACCCCGATCGATCAAGCCGGTTGGGGCTGGATGAACCGGACCCCGTGGAGGGCTGGATGAGAAGGACCACCCCATGGAGGGCTGGATGAACAGTAGACGGTGGAGGGCAGGATGAACAGTAGCCCGTGGAGGGGTGGTTGAACAGGAGCCCGTGGAGAGGGCTGGTTGAACAGTAGCCGGTGGAGTAGCACGCGGTGGAGGCTGGATGAATAGGAGCCCGTGGATGAACAGTCGCTGGTGGAGGCTGGAGGAGGTCGACAGTGGATGAACAGTAGCTCGTGGAGGCTGGATGGGGTCGATGGTGGAGATGAACAGTGTCCCGTGGAGTCCCGTTTTGCGGTACGCCACACCCCTCCTGATGAACAGGACCCCCGTTTTGACCGTAGCGCTCCAACACAAGTCCGTTTCCTCCGTTTTGCGGTACGCCACACCCCTCCCGATGAACAGGACCCCCGTTTCGACCGTAGGAGGTCTGTTTCCTCTGTTTTGCGGTAAACCAGACCCCTCCCGATCAACAGGACCCCGTTCCGAACGTAGGAGGTCCGTTTCCTCCATTGTGCGGTACGCCAGGCCTCGTTTCCATCGCCTGTTCCATCCAAGCCCTCTCGATGAACACGACCACGCATTCAGTTCCGACCCAGCCGGTTGGCTCCCACGCGTTCCATTGACTCCCGATGAACACGATGCATTCTGTTGCCTCCCCATGAACACGACGCATTCCCTTGCCTCCCCATGAACACGACGCATTCCGTTGCCTCCCCATGAACACGATGACGACGCCGTTTCTCCGTTCCGACCCAGCCATGTACACAAGCCCTGGCTGTACGTATGCGCGAGTAGGCGTTCGAGACCCCGCCCGTATGTACACATACGTGGCCGTATTTTCTTTCTTGCACCCTGGTCGTTGTACGTACATGTACATGCTACGTGCGCGCCTCTACTACGACATGTGCGCACCTCTACTACGGCACGTGCGTGCCTCTACATCGACCAGTATGTACGTACACGTTCGCGACCAGAATGACAACGCTATGTACACTTCGACCAGGTGGGTCCCGACTATCAGGCACTTCCTTGCTTGCGAAGATGTAGGTGGTGGGTCCCAGCAGTCAGGGGGCGAATCGTTTTTTTTCCAGACGCACTTCCTTGCATGCGAAGATGTAGCTGGTGGGTCCCAACAGTCAGGGGGAAACGTTTTTTCGTGAAATACAGTGGCCCGTCTGGTGGGTCCCAGCTGTCAGGTGGAGGAATCATTATTTTCCGCGTAATAAGGAGGCACTTCCTTGCTGCGGCCGTGGACCCAGCTGTTAGCCTCTCCATGTACAGTCCACGTCCGATGGAAGTCATTCCTTGACCATGTTGACCACGCTGCGTCGAGAGCACCAGGGCGGTGGACGATGGCGAGGCCTAGGAAGGGGACGACACGGAGGCAGGGAAGACTCGGTAGTTGTTTCCCACGCGGAGGGAGTACGACCGTACGAGGGTTTACTGGTTCGTCTACCGTCACCGGAGAATAACAGCAGGTGTGGGTGAGTAGAGGGATGGCTAGGCCAGCGATGGAAGTACGGTCGGGCGGTGAGGCCTGCGCGGCAGCACAGCCGGCCGCAGGGAGGAGGGAGCAGGCAGTCCCGCCGTCGCTTGTTTGAGCGGTTGGAGCAGGAAGAGCGGAGATTGAAGAAGCACGACGGCCGTTGGATGGACATCCAACAGTCAGTGCTTCTGCGTCAACCT
Organism: Triticum urartu; assembly: GCF_003073215.2. Classification (NCBI taxonomy): domain Eukaryota; kingdom Viridiplantae; phylum Streptophyta; class Magnoliopsida; order Poales; family Poaceae; genus Triticum; species Triticum urartu. The sequence goes on along the minus strand of NC_053024.1, from coordinate 650,128,117 downwards.
TTTTTTAGGAAAGCCTCAAATCTGTGGAAAACAGCATACAACCCATCTGCCATTATTTCTAATAATTTACAACCCATTTGCTAATTCTTAAGGTTTTTTTGGAGCCCATATTCTTTTTGTTAGCATTACATCCCATATTGTGGCAACGGTTAAAAAATTATACGAAATTTTGCATATTTCGGTGCGGCCCGAACTGTTTTTAATCCCAAAATTTCGAATCACATTCAAACTGATTTTAAAAATAAATGTATATCAATATAAAATCCAACAAATTCTCCACGCATAAAAATTAATGTAATTTAAAATCTTGAAATGAAAAAAGGATATTTGAAACTAATTGCTGGTTTGATGTGTTTTAAAAATGTACAACCCATTTCTCATTACTGATGGGCCATTTTCTCGGCCAGCCGAATGAAATCTCTCCTCGTCTTGAAAGATTTGCAGCCCAACAGGCATGACAAAGCGACTTACTTGGCAAATCACAAAAAAACTGGGCTGTGGCCGTGGACCCAGCTGTCAGCCTCTCCACGTACAGTACTCTTCTGATGGAAGTCATTCCTTGACCACGTTGACCACGCCGCGCGGAGAGCACCATGGCGGTGGACGACGTCAAGGCCTAGGAAGGGGACGACGCGGCAGTGGAAGCCCGCGCGGAGAGGACTACGAGGGTTCACCGGTTCGGCTGCGGTGTGAGGCTGCCGTCGCCGCAGGGCTTGGCCAGCGGTGGGAATAGTAGGGGGCGGTGAGGCCTCTGCGGCAGCACAGCCGGCCACGGGAGGTAGGAGCATGCGGCACGACCAGCGCTGCTTTGGGCGGCTGGAGCAAGAAGACCAGAGGTTGAAGAAGCACTACGGCCGTTGGATGGACATCGTACGGTCACTGGAGATAGAATCGTTCATATTGACTAAGTTGACAAAGCCCTTCGTCCCCGTCAACTTAGTAGGCCCACAAGTCAGCCTCCCAGCAAGGTGGGTCCTAGCTAGCTGGGGGAGTATTCATTTTTTTGTGCGTAATAAGGAGGCACTTCCGGTGGGTCCGAGCTGACAGCAGGGGGGGGGCGTTTTTTTCGCGAAATACGGTGGCCCGTCCGGTGGGTCCCAGCAGTCAGGGGGAAACGATTTTTTTTGCAAAATACTGGTGCCCCGTCCGGTGGGTCCCCGCTATCAGGTGGAGGAATAATTATTTTGCACGTAATAAGGAGGTACTTCCTTGCTGCGGCCGCGGACCCAGCTGTCAGCCTCTCCACGTACAGTCCACGTCCGATGGAAGTCGTTCCTTGACCATGTTGACCACGCCGCAATGAGAGCACCAGGGCGGTGGACGACAATGAGGCCTAGGAAGGGGACGACGCGGAGCCGGGGAAGACGCGGCAGTGGATGCCCACGCGTAGAGGAGTACGAGGGTTCACTGGTTCGCTGCGGTGTGAGGCTGCCGTCGCCACAGAATAACAGGGGGTGTGGGTGAGTAGTGGGATGGCCTGGCCAGCGGTGGGAGTAGTAGGGGGCGGTGAGGCCTCCACCGCATCGCAGCCGGCCACGGGAGGCGGGAGCACGAGGCACGACTGGCGCTGGTTTGGGCGGCTGGAGCAAAAAGACCAGAGGTTGAAGAAGCACTACGACCGTTGGATGGACATCGTATGGTCACTGGAGCTAGAATCATGCATATTGACTAAGTTGACAAAGCCCTCCGTCCCCGTCAACTTAGTAGGCCCACAAGTCAGCCTGCCACTAAGGTGGGTCCCAGCTAGCAGGGGGTATTCATTTTTTGTGCGTAATAAGGAGGCACTTCCGGTGGGTCCGAGCTGACAGCAGGGGGAACGTTTTTTTCGCGAAATACGGTGGCCCGTCGGGTGGGTCCCAGCAGTTAGGGGCAAACATTTTTTCACGATATACTGGTGGGCGTCCGGTGGGTCCCTGCTGTGAGGTGGAGGAATAATTGTTTTCCGCATAATAAGGAGGCACTTCCTTGCGGCTGCCGTGGACCCAGCTGTCAGCCTCTCCACGTATAGTATTCTTCCGATGGAATTCGGTAGTTGACCACATTGACCACGCCACGCCGACAGCACCACAGCGGTGGACGACGGCGAGGCCTAGGAAGGGGACGACGCGGAGCCGGGGAAGACGCGGGAGTGGATGCCCACGTGGAGAGGAGTACGAGGGTTAACTGGTTCGGCTGCGCTGCCGTCGCCGCAGAATAACAGGGGGTGTGGGTGAGTGGAGTGGAGGGATGGCCTGGCCAGCGGTGGGAGTAGTATGGGGGCGGTGAGGCCTCCACGGCAGCACAGCCGGCCACGGGAGGTAGGAGCAGGCAGCACGACCGGCGCTGCTATGGGCGGCTGGAGCAAGAAGACCAGAGGTTGAAGAAGCACTACGGCCGTTGGATGGACATCGTACGATCAGTCGAGCTAGAATCGTGCATATTGACTAAGTTGACAAAGCCCTTCGTCCCCATCAACTTAGTAGGCCCACTATACTGGGTCCCAGCTAGCAGGGGGAGTATTCATTTTTTTGTGCGTAATAAGGAGGCACTTCCTTGTGTGCGAAGATATAGCTGGTGGGTCCGAGCTGTCAGTGGCGGTAACGTTTTTTTCGCGAAATACAGAGGCCGTTTCGGTGGGTCCCAGATGTCAGGTGGAGGAAATCATTATTTTGTGCGTAATAAGGAGGCATTTCCTTGCATGCGGCCGTGGACCCAGCTGTCAGCCTCTCCACGTACAGTCCACTTCAGATGCATGTCGGTCGTTGACCACGCTGACCACGCCACGCCGAGAGCACCAGGGCGGTGGACGACGGCGAGGCCTAGGAAGGGAACGACACGGAGGCAGGGAAGACTCAACCGTTGTTTTTGTTTCCCACGCGGAGGGGAGTACGACTGTACGAGGGTTTACTGGTTCGTCTGCCGTTGCTGGAGAATAACAGCAGGTGTGGGTGAGTAGAGGGATGGCTAGGCCAGCGATGGGAGTACGGTGGGGCGGTGAGGCCTGCACGGCAGCACAGCCGGCCACGGGGAGGAGGGAGCAGGCAGTCCCGCCGGCGCTTGTTTGAGTGGCTGGAGCAGGAAGAGCAGAGATTGAAGAAGCATGACGGCCGTTGGATGGGCATCCAACAGTATACAGGCCATCTGTGGAAAGCCTCAAATCTGTGGAAAACAGCATACAACCCATCTGCCATTATTTCAATTAATTTACAGCCCATTTGCTAATTCTTACGGGGTTTTTTGGAGCCCATATTCTTTATGTTAGCATTACAGCCCATATTGTGGCCATGGTTAAAAAATTATACGAAATTTTGCATATGTCAGTGCGGTCTAAACTGTTTTTAATCCCGAAATTTTGAGTCACATTCAGACTGATTTTAAAAATAAATATATATCAATATAAAATCCAATAAATTGTCCACGCATAAAAATCAATGCAATTTAAAATCTCGAAATGAAAAAAAGATATTTGAAAATAATTGCCGGTTTGATGTGTTTTAAAAATGTATAGCCCATTTCTCATTACTGATAGGCCATTTTCCCGGCCAGCCGAATGAAGCTCTCCTCGCCTTGAAAGATTTGCAACCCAGAAGGCCTGATAAAGCGACTTACTTGACAAATCACAAAAGAACTGGGCAAGCCATTTTCAGAAAGGAAAAAAACTACTGGGCTGGTCTGTGGTAAACATAAAAGAAAAGGCTGTCTAGACAGGCCATAGTGTCCCGCACAACCCAGTTGACACCCTGCTTCCGTCACAAAAACAAATTAGATAAATGCCACTCCAATTATGGCGATTCATAAAAATGCCACTGCAATTTCCAAACTTTGAAAAATGCCACTTCAATTTTTGCAAACTTTGAAAAACACCACTACAGTTTGCAAACTTTGAAAAACGCCACTCCAGACTTCGAAAAATGCCACTAGAAATGGCATGAAATGGCATTTTTCAAAGTTTGGAAATTGAAGTGGCATTTCTCGGATACACCAGATTTGGAGTGGCATTTATCAAATTAACCCAAAACAAAAATAACTGGGCGAGCTGCTGGGTCCCTGGTGTCAGCCGCTCGTTGTGCAATTCTCTCGTTTATTGACTACGTTAACAATGGCATGGGACCCAGATGTTAGAAATCCACTAGGAGCCATTTTTTTATTGTCTTGAAATAAGGAGGCACTTGCTTGCATACTGCCATGACCTTGGTGGGTCCCTGCTGTCATCCTCTCCACGTACAGTACCAGTTAGTCGTGCTTCAAAACTGATCGGCATGCCATTAAAAAATAAAGGTCGATAACTAATGCGGCACCTCAGGCCAACGTGGCCAGATCGCATTTTGCACGAGAAATTACACACCATGTTTCGTTGACATGTGGTCCCGTTCCAACATATCAGTGAGATGACGGCGAGTAGTAGGAGTATTTCCGAACGGACGTGTAGGCCGGGGCGCCTCTTCGTGAACCATGGCAAACTCGCAACCGTCCACCGACTCTTCGCCTTTCCCTCTCAATTTGGAACTGCTGTCGCACGCTCTTCCTCTCCCTCCTCCATTTTCCTTCAGCCCTTCACCCTTTCTTCTGCCATTGTTCGATCGTCTTCTCCATGGAGGGAATAGGCCGGAAATGACCCCGTTATTCTTGCCCCGATCTGAAAGATGACATGGTGGAGGAACTCATTGATCAGTGCGATGTCATCACCTCAGCTAGCATGGCAGGTTCATTCAATCCCATTCTTGACTCAACTAATAACATCATTACAAAGAACCCAAGAGTCAAGGAGTGGTTTGATCTCCCCTATCTTCTTCGTCGTGACCCTGATGACTGGCGCCGACATGATAGAGGCCTCGCCCTGTGCAAGTTGATGCCGCTTGATAATGATACGTATGATGTTAAGATGCCATCGCTTGAGGGCAAGGCTTGGGCGGGCGCAAATGGAGATTGGGTTGTTTACATTGGGTCCAAGTGCGAGTGGGAACTTGTGAATGTGTACACTCGTCACCGGGTTCCACTTCCAAAAATCTCAGCACACTGCCCAGAGGTTGAGCACACCGGTAATGTACGCGCGTTCAAATACGATCATGGTGACTGTCTTCTACGGAAGATAGCAATTTGTCGAGTTCCCAACCGCTCTTGGAATTACAACAACTATGAAGTTGTTGCTTTCTTCGACAAGCTTGTTGCCATCCTGAGTGGTTTGACTCGATGGACATTGCTCAAAAATTAGTTTCTGTGCGCGAATGAGTACTGTGATGCAATTCAATACGAGGGCCTTGTGTTTTCTGCCACCACTCATGGCACTCTTTTTGCATGGTATCCTCGTAGTTTCGGTACATTTGTCTTCCATCGTAATTATAATTGTTTCATCCACATGCATGCGGGTTAGCAAGTTTCCCTTTACTAATTAACCTTCTTGTGTTTCCAAGGTCCTGTGAACATCCCACCACCTATACTTGAAAAATTTTATAACCAAGGGGGAGATGCCGATGGTGATGATCACGAGCAGCGCCCATATACTCTGTGGCGCCTGGCAACTAATTCTGATGGATCACCTCTTCTTGTGTGTATACAGCCCACTGATGATGTTACTGCTAAGGAAGCAGGTGTCTCCCATGGTCGCACTCTCCGGACCTATTCCAACACCCGTTGCATGGTATTCGGGACGGATACTAGTGTGCTAGCGCCAACTCCTTATCCCTGGCACAGAATTGATAGTCTTGGAGAAAACTCGCTCTTCCTTGGACAAAACTATCCGATGATGGTGAAAGGCGATCCAACTGCTGTTGACACATTTATGAGAAGCAACTGTGTCTATACCTCGGACATTAGGGTGGTTCCCTACCCTGGTATTGATATAGTAGGCCGCTTGAGCCTGGATGATCAGTCCTGTGTTGGTCTCCAGATCGACAACGGATGGCCCGTCCCAGAGAATCACTTATGGTTCAAAGCAAGCAGTTCCAATGCCGCGAAATGGTTGAGTTGAAGTTCATTTCATGGCTTGTTATTTGTTGTGTGGTGAAAACTTTAGTATTTATAATGTATCCTCGTTGTCGATGTGGGTTGATGACCTGTTGTATGTAATAAAATGATATGCATGTGATAAACATACTAAATTTATGAATGGCTTTCGAGTTGCTTCTCTGAGTGAGTGGTGCGACGAGGCAAAAATATATTTTCTGAATACATAATTGTACGTGCATTGCAACAGGTTATCGGATGAGGCCAATCAACAATAGTAGTATACTATTTGTACTAGCTTCACATGCTTCGCGCGTCGGGCGGGTGTTTTTACTGTAGCCATATGTTAATGTGTTCGCTGTATGTAACCAGCACCTCGAATCCTCGATACTAGTACTATATAGTAGGAGTAAGTAGTAGGAGTAGTAGGGTGGCATGGGCCAGAACAAGCATTCACGTCCAGGAGTACAACACACGCCACCACCACGACATCCATCTGACACCATATTATTTCTTGGAGTCCGTGCTAGAGCAATCTCTTCAACCTCGTCATTTCTCTAACTTCAGCCATCGCGCGGCGGGCGAGGTGGGGGTTTGCCGATAGTCGGTTTCCTCAATTGCGGTCCCACTTGTAAGGCCAACTCCAACGCATGACCCCAAACGGACCTTCATTTTGCACGAACTCCAACGATAATTTTGACTAGAAAAGCAAGACCAAAGAAAACAAGAACCACAAGAATACATTTTACTACTCCTGTAAGTTGGATTAGTGCCTTCTCGATGCATTCATTGTTGATCTGCGGAGGCTCGATCTTGCGTGCTTCTGTCTTCTTCGAGTGTAAAGAAGTAGACGTTGCTTCCTCGCATCTAGTCTCATGTCTAGCCTCTATTCTAGTCAGAGTATCAACAAGTGCACTAATCTCATCCGAGAGCAGAACCGAAGATTTGGTCGAGTTCTTCCTCCTTTTGCCGACACGTGGGACATCCAGCATCTAGGTCGTGTCATGAAAGAAAATAGAGTGGTAGTTGAAGCCACGAGATGTGCATCTTGGGTTAAACTGTAAATAGAATCTTACTACTCTTGAGTAAGTCCAAAAGCGGCCACCGAAGATCTTTATTGGATTTGTTTTTCATCACCAGCACATCGAGGTGAAATATGTGCAGGTTCAGTGGGTCCTCTTCGTTTTCACTGACATGTGGGGCCGCATGTGAGCAAACAAACGATGGGCTCCGCGCGTCCGCTGGCTGGCTGAGAAGAGAGATATAGGAGGGTTGAGCATGGACTGCAGGAAATTTGTTCTACGTACCTCGATATAGGCTCGATATAGTGGGGTGGCATGGGCCATAACTAGCATTCACGTCTAGCAGTACGGCACACGCCACCCACACGAGTCCCATCCGACACCAATTTTCTTGGAGTCCGTGCTACAACCATCTCTTCTCCGTCCTGTTTTCTCAGCCATCGCGCGGTGGGCAGGGTGGGGGTTTGCCGATAGTCGGTTTGGTCAACTGCGGTCCCACTTGTAAGTGAAAATGCAACACCGCACGCATTCCCGCTTGAGCGGCGTGCCGGACCAACCATGTGGGGGTGCGACGCGAACACGGCAGGCTTTTCCTTTTGAACTCGTAACTTGTAAAATTTGGTTCTGCTCCATGGCGCGACCGATAGATAGAAAATAAGGATTTTTCCTAGAGTAATGAGAAGTTTGGTTCTGGCGCCGTTCATGCATGGAGTACGTACAAAAATTATGAAGTTCATGCGAAAGGTAAGATAATTACTGTAGTATCATATACTACTACATGGATTTGACAGAAAGATAAAAATACATACGGATCCATCAACGTTCAACGACATCCTCACGCCCTAGTGCGCCGGGTCACCAACCGACGTGTGAGCAGCAGCGGCGTTGGCGGCGAGCTCAACGTGCTTCTGAACAGTGCCATCCAAGGTTGCCCTGCGCTCCAAGAAGGCTAGCGTCCTATCGTCCTCCTATTGCATGTAGTAGTCCTTGTGGACGATTTGCGTGTAGACGTGGGTGATTATGTCGATGGTGTCTTGCTGCGCCAGGCGCTGTGCGGCGAGCGCGACCTCGAGGTGGACATTCTCCAGCGCGACGGCGGGCAGTCGCAGGGCCACCAGTGCGTCGAAGAGGTTGCTACCATAGTGGCCGTTGAGGGTGGCGGGCATCGCAGAGCCTGGGCGCGTCGGCTGGAGGCTTACGTCAAAGTCGTCCGCAAGCTTCTTGACGACGGTGAACTTGTCGAGGAAATCGACGAGGACCTCGTCGAACAAGGAGACGAAGCTGTCGTCCAAGCGGCCCCTCGCCCTGGCAGCCTCAAGCAATACTACCTGGAGACGTTCCTCGGTGCCGGGCCGTAGGCTGGTGTCGTGGACCATCTGGCACAGCTGGCTGATGCTCGTGCTCATCGCCTCCATGGGTCTAGCGTAGCTTCTAGTCAACTGATCTTGCGATTCGAGTGATCACTCAGCCCTTGGTTAGCGTGCGTAGGTGCGTAGGATTTCGTACTGCTCCTGGGCCCTCTACTGCACCTGCCTTTGGCTGTATGATAGGTGGGCCAGCCACCCCCTGGGGCCACGTGTCATTCACCCAAAGGCAGTTGCCGTAAGTCAATGAAGCTGCGTCCCCCTCCGTGCCGGTGCAGTATAGTCATCTCATCGGACCTCTAGTTGGGGCCAAACGAGAGAAGTTTGATGTTTACTGGTTTATTCGTCCCCTTTGCATTTTGTGCCAACTTTTGACCTTTGATTTAACTAATAAAATGTTAATGCATGTAAACAAAAATGTTGTGTAAGTCACCTTATGAAAACCAAATAATCCCAAAATACTTAGGCACAGTGCATTAACTCCCTCCTTGTCTCTTATTTCGTGACATATCAACCAATGAGAGATGTGGGCCGTGCATGCTTTCAATGACTTGAGACTACCAAACATGACATGCAGTGTTTAGTTCATTGCATGTAATCCTATTAGTACTCTTGTTAGGAGTAGCAAAATAACATTGAGTTCTCTCGCCGATAGGAATAAAACACCATGTATTTATTTATAGAGGGAGTAGTACATTTTTGGTGACATGCATTACTAGATATTGCTAGTCAAATACTAAAATCTAGATGGACGTGGTAGTACTCCTAAATCCAGACGGTGGTGCTACTAGTACTAGTAGTAGTACTACCAATGTAGTAGTAGTAGGAGTACTAGCACTATACTATCCGTTGGTCAAATTATTACGTGCTGCTCCTCACAGTGAAGTGAGAAGACCCTGCGCCGGAGATGACACCTGAGTATAGGTGCCATGTTCAGCATACCATAGTCAGCCTCACCGTCTGCAGTCACTATCATCATGGCTGTAGAGCTAGCCTGCTTACAACTAGCCCTGTTTGACATAATTTCCAGTGCGTAGATGCCCGTCCATTGCACGAAACACCAAGATTGGGGGTGGACGGCTCCGGCAGCGACCATCGCGCCAGATTTTTCCACGGCCTTCTACTCCTAGATGTGGTGGGGAGGAGATGAGGCTGATTGTGAGAGACATGGAGTTGTTTGTAAATAGGTAACAAGTGCGGGCATCTTTTTGCAAAAATGGAGAAGCTTGGTTTGTATGCGTCAGATCTAGATCTGACGGCTATTGGTGAAAGATGGGAGGCACAACATCATCACCAACTCAGGACCTGTTTGATTCGCAGGATTTTGAAAACGCGGGAATAGGACACGGCAATATTACAAGTTTCAAACTGATATTACAAATGTTAGGAGTAATGTTGCACCTACGAAGAGGGAATTACTAGGAAGTTTACGTAAGAACTTTCGTTACTTTAGGTGGATGCAACATTATCGTACAAACTAAAATCCACCGCCCTGACAAGTCACTAATGGACAAATAAGTTTTCGAGTCTTTGACCACTTGATGTTTCAAAAACAAATTCAGCTTCTGCGGAGAAATGAGCTCCACCGTGCACCCGCGCGGGTGTGGCTGGGCATGAAGCGTGAGTACGTGCACGGTGCACCTATTCTCTTCTTGTATACGTACACCACCTACGTGGGGTTGTGTGAGAGAGATACAAACCTAGAGAGATATAGTGTGTGGTTTCTTAAGAGTTTTTTTTGTGTGTGTGTGTGTGGGGGGGGGGGTTCAATAAAAAAATTTAACATATGCAATGTGTTTGAAATAGAGTCCTGGATATAATATATATATATAGAGGGGGCGATCCACGAGAAGAGAGTGGAGGTATCATCGGCTTGAGGTGTCCATAGAATCGAAAAGAGGGATGATGTGTGTGTGTGCGCGATCGATAAAGAGTGCCATCGAATTTGTGTGTGCCCACGTCAAAGATATAGAGTGGCTGGCCTACTGGAACGTGAGATGGGACATGTGCAGTTTGTCTCTGTGGCATGGATACCTACCTGCAGCACTCGACTATCGGTGTGTGGTGGGGGAAGAGGGAGGCCCAATTAACTATAGAGGTACAATGGCTGGTATATGTGTGGAGGAGGAGAGAGGCCTACCTCATGTATTAAGGAGATCGATCTGCCTCATGTATTAAGGGAGATCGATCGGCATCCATGCATATGTGCAGGAGATGAATAAGGTTGGGAGAGAGACAGAGCTAGAGTGTTGGAGGGGGTCATAGTGGAGTTGCTTCTAACAAATGGTGGGATAGCCTTGCTAGACAAACGGAGGGCACACCCGCAATATCAATAAGAGAGGAGATGGCTGCTTGTTGCCTGTGCACGTGCGTGTGAGAGACGGGTCAGGAGGCATGCACGAATGATGAGGGGGGACGATGTGGCTGTGGTAAGCAGACGTAACTACATAGGAAGATCAATCGCCCTTTGTAAGAGAAAGGAGAGACATAACTTGTGAGGTACGTCGATCGATGGGGGGGGTAGTTAAAGTCGATCTAGGTATATGTTGGGAGATCGATCGGTATACATGCATGTGTGTGTTAGAAGCAAATGAGGCACGAGGAGAAGGATAGAGAGAGAGGGATGCATGTAGGAGGTGGTACGAGAGGCATACTATATCGAGGGGGAGGAGTGTGCTAGTATTAGAACGATGAAAAGAGTGGTGGGAGTGAGGCATGGACGGTGACAAGAGAAGAGGGGAAGCTTGTGTTTGTGCTAGGCACACCTGGCTAGAGAGGCATATCGATCAATGTGTGTCGTAAAGAAGGAGCTGGGGGGCCTACACACACCGTGGGTGAACGACCTAAAGTGAAAAGAAAAATTTGCGCGATGGAGCTAGAGAATGTTAAGGGAGGGTGAGAGGGATGCGGGCGTGTGCATGCACAAGAGAAAGTTAGCGCTAGTTACAAAGATAAGAGGGTTGTGTGGGTGTAAAAGACGAATAGATATCATATATACTTCATTATAAAAAGCGAATTCGGATATTTGAATAATTTATCATAGTGTTTCAAACTGATGGAAGTGTGAATATATATAACAGTGATACACATGGTGTGGTTATGAACATGGTATACTACATTTAATATATTTTATCTCTACTCTTATAAAAAAACGGAGTTGTTGATGATGGTGTGCCTGCCATCCTGCATTATAGGCCGTCTGATTTATATCTAGCGGATAGCAAGGAAACTATGATGGTTGAAGTTGGCAACAATCATGATTGTAGATTCTTATTGAAATAGATAAACGAATTCAAATTTAGTTCGAATTGCAGCGGTAGTATAGACATTTGGAAGGCACTAAAATGTTGGTATGAGTAGGTTACATGCATTATACAACAAGCGAAAAAATTTAATCGGACATAACATGGATTCATACTCCCTCCTTCCATCTATATAGGGCGTAATGAGATTTTTAAGACCGCCTTTGACTATTGACAAGATTAATAGTACATGACATGCACAATGTGAAAATTATATCATTGAAAGAACCTTTCACAGACGAATTTAACGGTGTGCTTTGTGTAAGTTGCATGTCATATATCATTGCTCTAATATTTGGTCAAAGTTAGCATTGAAAAACGCATTAGGCCCTATATAGATGGAAGGAGGGAGTAGCTTTGAATAGCATTTGTATAGTAAAACGGGGCAAGACTCTCTCTTTGTGTGGTGTGAATAGTTTTATTTTTTTCATTTTCTTTTTGGTTGAGGGAAGTGCGGATTGATTTGGTACGTACAAGTACAATATTACTACACATTAGACTTGTCCCTAAAATTCAACCCGCGTCTTGTTATATCCCGAAAATTCAGATATCATGCTCCCAAAACTGGCGCCTTCACAACCCGCGCCTTGCTATCCCGAAATTACAACGCGCGCGAAAACTCCCTCCTGTCACAGCCCTAGAATTGCTTGTAGTTAGTTGCATCTGTGAGACTCCATGCATCATGTTTAAATTCAATTTGAAATTTGAATTGGGGATGTTCAAACCCTAGCACCAAGTGAATTCAACTAGGTTCAAACAAAAATATTTTCAATGAACCCAAAATGCCCTTCAAAAATGTTCATTATTTATGGAAAAAGGTTAAAACCTTTACCAGAGGTCATGCACATTTTTCCAAGGCATTTATGGTCTTTGAATTAACTCATATTGCATCGACTTGGAGCTATTAATTCCTATAAAATATTTGGAAGCTCCAAAAATTCTGAAACATTTTGTAGAGCTTTGGATTAATCCATATTGCTTCTACAATAAATCTCAGAAGCTACAAAAATATTTGGTTAGCAAACCAAATTCAAATCAAAGACAGAGAATAGAAAACAGAAAGAAAAGCATAGAGTTTTTACCTGGCGCTCACCTGGCCTGGCCCAGGTCCTCCAGCCGGCCCAGCCCACTGGCAACTGCCAGTCGTCCCCTACCTCTGCCAGTAGCAAGAGGAAGGACAGCGAGCGCACGCGTCGAGCGGCCACCTCCTGCTTCGCGCTGTCGACGCCTCCTGCGTCCTCGCCGTTCGTCGTGGAAATGCCTGGACGCCCTGGTGTAGGATCGAAAGTATGTCTAGAGGGGGGGGGGTGATTAGACTAGTTGACCAAATAAAAACTTAACCTTTTCCCAATTTTAGTTCTTGGCAGATTTTAGCTATTGTAGGACAAGTCAAGCAATCATCACACAATTCAAGCAAGCATGCAAAGAGTATATTGGCAGCGGAAAGTAAAGCATGCAACTTGCAAGAATGTAAAGGGAAGGGTTTGGAGAATTCAAACGCAATTGGAGACACGGATGTTTTTCCCGTGGTTCAGATAGGTGGTGCTATCCTACATCCACGTTGATGGAGACTTCAACCCACGAAGGGTAACAGTTGCGTGAGTCCACACAGGGCTCCACCCACGAAGGGTAACGGTTGCGCGAGTCCACACAGGGCTCCACCCACGAAGGGTCCACGAAGAAGCAACCACCCACAAAGGGTCCACGAAGAAGCAACCTTGTCTATCCCACCATGGCCATCGCCCACACAGGACTTGCCTCACTAGCGGTAGATCTTCACGAAGTAGGCGATCTCCTTGCCCTTACAAACTCCTTGGTTCAACTCCACAATCTTGTCGGAGGCTCCCAAGTGACACCTAGCCAATCTAGGAGACACCACTCTCCAAGAAGTAACAAATGGTGTGTAGGTAATGAACTCCTTGCTCTTGTGCTTCAAATGATAGTCTCCCCAACACTCAACTCTCTCTCATAGGATTTGGATTTTGTGGAAAGAAGATTTGAGTGGAAATCAACTTGGGAAGGCTAGAGATCAAGATTCATATGGTAGGAATGGAATATCTTGGTCTCAACACATGAGTAGGTGGTTCTCTCTCAGAACATATGAGTTGGAATTGTGTATGTGTTCTGATGGCTCTCTCCACGAATGAAGAGGAGGTGGAGGGGTATATATAGCCTCCACACAAAATCCAACCGTTACACACAATTTTCCAATCTCGGTGGGACCGAATCAACAAACTCGGTCGGACCGAAAATGTAAACCTAGAGACTGTTAGAGATTTTCGGTGGGACTGACATGCAACTCGGTAGGACCGATATGGTTAGGGTTTGGGCATAACGTAATCTCGGTGAGACCGATTACACAAACTCGGTGAGACCGAATTTGGTAATTAGCTAACCAAAGAGTTGGTCAGGCAAACTCGGTGGGACCGATTTGCTCTTTCGGTGAGACCGAAAAGTTACAAAAAGGAAACACTGAATTTACATTGCAATCTCGGTGGGACCGATTCACTCTTTCGGTGAGACCGAAAAGTTACGAAAGGGAAACAGAGAGTTTGCAATCCCATCTCGGTGAGACCGAGATCCCTATCGGTAGAACCGAATTGCTAGGGTTTGGCAGTGGCTTATGACAAGCGAAACTCGGTGGCGCCGGATAGGAAGAGTCGGTAGGACCGAGTTTGGCTTAGGGTTTAGGTCATATGTGGATATGGGAAAGTAGTTGAGGGTTTTGGAGCATATCACTAAGCACATGAAGCAAGAGGCTCATTAAGCAACACCTCATCCCTCCTTGATAGTATTGGCTTTTCCTAAAGACTCAATGTGATCTTGGATCACTAAAATATAAAATGAAGAGTCTTGAGCTTTTGAGCTTGAGCCAATCCTTTGTCCTTAGCATTTTGAGGGTTCCACTTTCACATCCATGCCATGCCAATCATTGAGCTTTCCTGAAATAATCATCTTGGAATAGCATTAGCTCAATGAGCTATATGTTGTTATGAATTACCAAAACCACCTAGGGATAGTTGCACTTTCAATCTCCCCCTTTTTGGTAACTGATGACAACATATAGATCAAAGCTTCGACAAATGATAGTAAGCATGAAATCTATCATCGCTTTGAGAAGTATGTGATAAGTAAGAGCTCCCCCTAAAATTGTGCATATTTAAAATTTGCTTTGGACTGCAAATGCACAAGGAGTTAGAGTCATGGGTTACTCTTCCATGTCACATACATCTTGGTGGAGCGCTTAAAATGATAAGAATGAAATACATGCACTCATCACCAAGAATAGTGAATGATCACATGAGATAGATAAGATAATAGCATTAAGCAAGCATTAAGTGTAGCTTATGATCAAACACATGATCATCAATGTTTCACAGATAATGACATAGTATCTCAAGCACTCAAAAGCAAAAAAAGTTCGAAAAACCACCAAATAAAGCAAGAGAGAAAAAAGCAACACTCTCTCTTTCGAAGCCTATGATCTATACATTTTTCTCCCCCTTTGGCAACAAGTTACCAAAAAGTTCCTAGAAAATGCATAGTGCTAGATCGACGCTCAGGCTTGATCTTCTGGTGGTGGTGGAGTCCGGATCACTCCAAGGACGAAGCCTTCTGTAGACGTGGTCGGAGTTGAGGCTGAAGTAGACGCTGGAGCTGGTGGAACTGAGGCTGTAGCTGGTGCAGACGTGGTGGCTCTGGGGTCAACAACTGGCACTGCAGATGACCTCAGACCTCGTGGCACTCTGGCAAAGGCATCAGTTGTAGTCTTGCCTCTCCTCTCCTGCATGTCATCCTGGAGCTGCTCCACGGCAGTCTGAATCTCTGTCACCTTGACATCCAAGTCATAGAACTTTTGTTCCATGATTCTCTCTAGGCTTGCCTGGTTCTGAGTTAGGGTGGCTAGTCCTTTCTCAATCCACAGGGTGGATGCAATCAGGTAACCAAGCTGCTCTTGTTTGGTCTTCAAGAAATATTCAAATGCCTCCTCTTGAGTAGGCATCTTGGCAGCTTTCTCCTTCCTCGCCTTCTCCTTCTTGGCTTGTGCTTGGGCAGATGATGGTTCATTTTTAGTCATCACAACTTGATTGTCCTCAAAATCTGGACGGATGGGCAGGTGTTCCTTGTCCAATAAGCATATGCCCGTGCCCATCTTGGAGTTGATGAGCTCCTGAATCTGTGGGGCATATCCACAGCTCCTCTTCTGATCAGCTGCTGTCCTCTTAATGGTCTCTACCATGAGGGTCATCACCTTGAACTTTTGTGGCACATCAAAGATATGTAGCAAATTGATCGCATGGCCTCTGATCATCTTGTGATCTCCAGACTTGGGCAATAAGGTGTGCCTCAGTATCCAGTTGATTGTTGGCAGCCCTGACAGAAGATAGTGCACAGACCCAAACTTGAAAGTCTCAAGTGCCTCGTTTGGAATTTCCTTGTACATGTTGGACATAGAGTTGTGGTCCATCTTCTTCTTGGCATAAATGTCCAAGTCATCTACTTGCTCCTCTGGGGCATTAATGAGCTGTGCCCACTCAGCAACTGTAGATTGGTACCTCGTACCTTCAGACATCCATGTGATCCTTCCATCTGAGTAAAAGTGTGCTGTGGAGTAGAATTGCATGATCAGTTCCTCGTTCCACTTTGTGAGCTTCTGCCCAACAAAGTCTGCAACTCCACAAGCACTAAAGCTGTCATACACTCCAGGGCAGTGTTCCTCATTTTCCTTCATGTACTCCCAATCAACCCATCTCATGTCACAAACTATGGGCTTCTTGTCTAGCAGCACTATCTCATAGAAGTCCTGCTGTTCCTTGGTGTGAAATCTGTAGTCAACAGCAGTCCTCCTCCTTGAAGCATATGGATCTGCTTCTCTCCACTTCCTCAGCCCCGAGTCTCTCCTGAGCTTCATGTCCTCAGCCACAGGAGGAGCATCATTGTGGTCTGGGATCTTGGGCTTGAGTTTTCTGAGAACTTGCTCTTCATCATCTTCTGCAGCTTCAGGCACTGGGGCCTTGTTCTTTTCAGCAGCTGGGATGCTCCTTGTATTTCTCTTTGGTGCAGACTTGGGCTTGGAGGCAGCTTTGGGTGCTTCTTTGGGCTTAGATGCAACAGCCCCTGTCCTGATAGCATCACCCATAAGCTTAGGTGCCTTAGGTGCTGGTGCAACAACCTCTTCTTCCTCTTCCTCTTCCATGATGGAAGCCTTTCCAAGCACTCTGGCTACGGTCTTCTTGACCCTTTCCTTCCTCTTCTTGCCTTCAGCAGCAACTGGCTCTTTGGGTGCAGGCTTTTCAGTTGAAGCTCTAGACTTTGACATAGGCTGCCTGCCTGCTGGCCTTTTGATCTTTAAGCCTGGCTTTGTGCCCTGTGCTGGCTCAACTCTCTTTGATGTGGCCTCTTCCTCTGCCACATAATCTTCATCTTCAGAATCTGAAGTTCTCTTCTTCCTCTGTCTGGTGGCAGCTTTGGGCAGATTGCTAGGGGTACTTCTGCTGCCATCATCTGAAGAGCTGGAGGGACTAGTTCCCTCACTCATGTGCACTTGCTGCTCTGACAAGTTCTGGCTGTCACTCTGATCAGACATGATGCAAACTCTGACTGCTGACCCTGTGAATAGTTTATAGATGAGGTAGAATAGGTGAGCATCACAAAATGCAGAGATTTTTGCAAAAGAATGATCCAAAAACTTAGTTTTAGTTTCCCACTGAAATCATCTCGGATCTACCGATTTTTAAACTCGGTGATACCGAAGCAGTTTTGGCACCTAAACTAGTGAACTCGGTCAGACCGAGTCACAGTTCGGTGGCACCGAGACTGCTAGGGTTTCACAGAGTTCCAAAATCGGTCACACCGATAAGTAATTCTCGGTCAGACCGAGTCTCACTTGTGCAATGGTATAAGCCAAATCGGTGGGACCGAGTTTTTCAACTCGGTGGGTCCGAGATGGTTTCGGCGGAAAGCTAACCCTAAAATTTTCGAATCAAACCTAATCTACGAGTGCATTGACTAGATAGGAGTGTTTGAATCGTGGCAAGAATCATGATGATCACAATGTGCTAAGAATTAGATTGGAGAATAGCACAAAGATCGAGTCCATACCCTAGTTCGGCGGAGACTCGCTACGGCGGCAACGGTGGGGTAGAATTCCGTTGACGGCGACAGAGACCAGCGACTGGAGGCGGCTGGCAGCGAGGAGACGATCCGGAGACCAAGTTGGCAGAGCAGGCTATCGCGCGGGTGAAGGGGTTCGGAGAAATTTCCAAATTTTTGCCCGTGACTATATATAGCCCGACCCTGTCGGTGTGACCGAGTGGAACAACTCGGTGGCACCGAGATTCATAACTGCGAGCAGTTACTGAAACTCGATGTGACCGAAAGGTTCAAATCGGTTGCACCGAGATCGAAAACCTAGATCAACTTAATGATCTCGGTAGGACCGAAAGTGGGGTATCGGTCAGACCGAGAATCATAAAAGAGGTTTTGGAAGTTTAAGTCTATGACGAATCGGGGACTCCGAGCGCTCCTCACACAGAGTGGTTCGAATTTGACTTGATCAAATTTTGTGATGTAGCATGAGTAGAGTTTGAGACGAGAAAAGCATAGATAGCTAGAGGAGGTTCTTAGGCATTCTTGTCCATCCACTTGGCAAAAGGAAATAAAACCAAACAATCAAAACAACAAGTGGATGTCCTCGAATGAGTAAAATATGCAACCAGCATGCTCACACAATAAGATGGCAAATGAAATATGTGACAAGGCATGCACAACCAATTCTAGCATCTATCAAGCAATTTGCGATGACAAGGTCATCTATATATGAGTATATTGACTTAGGAGTCAAGTGAGAACACTTGATCATAGGTCATACTCATCGTTTAAGCTCAAGTGGGGTTACCACTTTTACATAAAGCATTGTTGTGTCCACATCTTTAGAGTTGCTTTAGCTCAAGTCTTAGAGTAAAGCTCCCCCTAGATGTGATATCCCCCCTCAGAGGGATGAACTAACCTCGGGTTTTGTCGATGATGACTTCATGTAGATGTTAAAGATGTGGATGCTCAATGTTGATGTAGATCACTTGGAGCTATCCATTTGAGTGAATTGCACTTTCAATACCTACATGGGTTAGTCCCGCAAGGAACAAACAAGGATATCCATAGACATAGAGCGATGCACACACAAGATGATGTCCATGAAAACTTTTAGGTTACCTTGTCCCTTGTCTTACCAACAAGAGGGTTTGTGACTCCTTGAACTAGTGCAAGATGTGGAAGTTGATTGCACTTGTTCTTGCCAAAATTATAAGAGTGAAGTATGTTGGCGGAGTCACCCTCAAGAACTCTCTAGTTCTTCTTCTTTTGGATCCACATCATCTTGATGGGAATCCTTGGAGTTGTAGTCGTACTTGATGAAGTGGAACTTGAAGTAGTCTTGGGAATCCACTTGACTAAGGTCTTAGGAGCTTCTTCAAATGCATCAATTTCCTCTTGAAGCTTGTCCTTGCCTTCTTGCTTGTAGTCTTGTGGTGGAAGATCATCTTGAGCTTGTGTCCCCTTGAAACAAGTATCATACTTCTCTTGTTGAGGAACAAACTTTGTCTTGGGGTATTGATCTTCTTCCCACTCAACTCCATTGGCATTGAACTTTCGTTCAAAACCAACACCTTGATTCTTCCGGTGCATTCCTTGCTTGCGCACAATTTCCTCGAATTGCTTACTCCCGGCAAGGCTTTTGTACACTCCTTTCTCTATAATTCCCTTCAATAAGCTATTTTCTTGCTCAAGTGTAACTTGGCTAAGAGAATCATTAGTGGAATCAAGAGAATTACTAGAAGCAACAATATTGGATTTAGCATGATCATTGTTACTGCTAGAGAAAGAATCTTTCTTGTTCTTGTTACTAGACTTGACTTGAGGCATGTAAGTGGATAAGAGTAAACGCTTGGCAATGTAAGAAGAACTTTTCTTGCGGAGATCATCATTGATTGCTTTTAAGAACTCATGCTCTTGCTCAAGATTGAGCTTTTCAAAGCGTAATTTCTCATGAGCTCTTAAAAGTTCTCGATGATCTTCAAAGATAGTTTCATGAGCTAACTTAAGAGTGTTTAGTTCTTTAGTTAGAGACTCAATCTTCTCCTTATCATTGTCATTCGTTTTATCTTGATTAGCATGATTAATTGACGTTTCATCATAGTATTCATCACTAGAGTTGTCAACAAGCAAATCATCACCTAACAAGTCATCTTCATCACTATTGAAATCAACATACTCGGGGTGTGTTACCTTAGGACCTTTGGCCATGAAGCATCTTCCAATTCCTTCATTTGGTGAGTCAAATATGTCGTAGGAGTTGGTTGACACAAGTGCTAGACCGTCAACACCTTCATCTTGAGTATCTTCGGAGTCGGAGTGATAACTTCTCTCGGAGTGGCTGTCGGAGTCGGAGCCGGATACCCATTCACCAATATGAGCTTGATGTCTTCGTTTTGTGTAGCTCCTTGATGATTTTTCCTTCCTTTACGAATCCTTGCTTCTCCATGAGTATCTTCGTTCATAACGATCATCTCTACTCCTTCTCTCTCTTGGTGGTGATTCTTTGCTTCTTCTTTTTGGAGAATCTTCTCTTCTCTTGTAGGGAGCCGTACACTCATTGGAATAGTGTCCGGGTCTTCCATAGCTGTAGCAGTTTCGCTCTCGACTAGAAGATCTTTTGTCATTGTAGGACCTTGGCTTGAAGCTTCTATCTTTGCTTCTACTCTTGTAGAACTTGTTGAAGTTCTTCACCATTAAGCTCAATTCTTCATTGAAGTCTTGTTTCTCACTTGATGATGTGGGGGCTTCACATGAGGCTTTGTAGGCACCACTAGATTTGTTGTGAAGTTCCTCTTTATCCTTAAGTGACATCTCATGAGCAACAATTCTTCCAATCACCTCCGTTGGCTTGAGATCTTTGTAATTGGGCATCATTTGGATCAATGTGCACACGGTATCATATTTTCCATCCAAGGCTCTTAGAATCTTCTTGATGATGAATCTATCGGTCATCTCTTCACTTCCTAAGCTGGCAATCTCATTTGTGATGAGAGCAAGCCTAGAGTACATTTCAGCGACACCTTCACCATCCTTCATTTTGAACTTGTCGAGTTGACTTTGAAGCACATCCAACTTGGATTCCTTGACGGAGTCAATACCTTCGTGCATATCAATCAAAGTGTCCCAAATTTCCTTTGCATTCTCAAGACGGCTGATTTTGTTGAATTCTTCAGGGCACAATCCGTTGAAGAGAATATCACAAGCTTGAGCATTGTATTGCAACATCTTCAACTCATCCGCGGTAGCTTCACGGTTTGGTTCTTTCCCATCAAAGAAGTCACCTTGCAAACCAACACACACAATAGCCCAAACGGCGGGGTTATGTCCAAGAATATGCATTTTCATTTTATGCTTCCAACTAGCAAAATTAGTACCATCAAAGTAAGGACCTCTACGGTGATAATTTCCCTCGCTAGACGCCATACTCTCCTAGGTTGTGAAACCAAGACTATGACCACCAAAAGCTATGGAGATCACAGCAAATGGAGACCAAAGCTCTAATACCACTTGTAGGATCGAAAGTATGTCTAGAGGGGGGGGGTGATTAGACTACTTGACCAAATAAAAACTTAACCTTTTCCCAATTTTAGTTCTTGGCAGATTTTAGCTATTGTAGGACAAGTCAAGCAATCATCACACAATTCAAGCAAGCATGCAAAGAGTATATTGGCAGCGGAAAGTAAAGCATGCAACTTGCAAGAATGTAAAGGGAAGGGTTTGGAGAATTCAAACGCAATTGGAGACACAGATGTTTTTCCCGTGGTTCGGATAGGTGGTGCTATCCTACATCCACGTTGATGGAGACTTCAACCCACGAAGGGTAACGGTTGCGCGAGTCCACACAGGGCTCCACCCACGAAGGGTAACGGTTGCGCGAGTCCACACAGGGCTCCACCCACGAAGGGTCCACGAAGAAGCAACCACCCACAAAGGGTCCACGAAGAAGCAACCTTGTCTATCCCACCATGGCCATCGCCCACACAGGACTTGCCTCACTAGCGGTAGATCTTCACGAAGTAGGCGATCTCCTTGCCCTTACAAACTCCTTGGTTCAACTCCACAATCTTGTCGGAGGATCCCAAGTGACACCTAGCCAATCTAGGAGACACCACTCTCCAAGAAGTAACAAATGGTGTGTAGGTAATGAACTCCTTGCTCTTGTGCTTCAAATGATAGTCTCCCCAACACTCAACTCTCTCTCATAGGATTTGGATTTTGTGGAAAGAAGATTTGAGTGGAAAGCAACTTGGGAAGGCTAGAGATCAAGATTCATATGGTAGGAATGGAATATCTTGGTCTCAACACATGAGTAGGTGGTTCTCTCTCAGAACATATGAGTTGGAATTGTGTATGTGTTCTGATGGCTCTCTCCACGAATGAAGAGGAGGTGGAGGGGTATATATAGCCTCCACACAAAATCCAACCGTTACACACAATTTTCCAATCTCGGTGGGACCGAATCAACAAACCCGGTCGGACCAAAAATGTAAACCTAGTGACCGTTAGAGATTTTCGGTGGGACTGACATGCAACTCGGTAGGACCGATATGGTTAGGGTTTGGGCATAACGTAATCTCGGTGAGACCGATTACACAAACTCGGTGAGACCGAATTTGGTAATTAGCTAACCAGAGAGTTGGTCAGGCAAACTCGGTGGGACCGATTTGCTCTTTCGGTGAGACCGAAAAGTTACAAAAAGGAAACACTGAATTTACATTGCAATCTCGGTGGGACCGATTCGCTCCTTCGGTGAGACCGAAAAGTTACGAAAGGGAAACAGAGAGTTTGCGATCCCATCTCGGTGAGACCGAGATCCCTATCGGTAGAACTGAATTGCTAGGGTTTGGCAGTGGCTTATGACAAGCGAAACTCGGTGGCGCCGGATAGGAAGAATCGATAGGACCGAGTTTGGCTTAGGGTTTAGGTCATATGTGGATATGGGAAAGTAGTTGAGGGTTTTGGAGCATATCACTAAGCACATGAAGCAAGAGGCTCATTAAGCAACACCTCATCCCTCCTTGATAGTATTGGCTTTTCCTAGAGACTCAATGTGATATTGGATCACTAAAATATAAAATGAAGAGTCTTGAGCTTTTGAGCTTGAGCCAATCCTTTGTCCTTAGCATTTTGAGGGTTCCACTTTCACATCCATGCCATGCCAATCATTGAGCTTTCCTGAAATAATCATCTTGGAATAGCATTAGCTCAATGAGCTATATGTTGTTATGAATTACCAAAACCACCTAGGGATAGTTGCACTTTCACCTGGACTTTCTAAATAGTCCGATGCATTTGCAAATCCCTTCTTCCCGTTCTCGATGTTCCTTTGGGCCAGATTAAGCACACTAATCGGTCTGTTGAGGTACTCCATTGCCTTAATATGTATGTTGGAGTTAGTATTATGACCCTAGGTGTCTTCGAGAACCACTTAGTAATCTAGCAATGTTTTGTGTTCTCGGTGTGATGATTCTGGCCACCATCCTCGAAAGCATCTCATGATGCCATTTAGTTAGTAGGCCTTCTATTTTTTGGTGTTGAACCCGAGATTCACTCCACTTACTTTCTGTTGATAGTGTTTGCTAGTTCCTTTAGAATATTAGTAACCTTTGCGATAGTCCTCGAGGTCCGTGGTATTTCCTTCTTCCAAATACCATGAACCATTAAGGCAGAAGTTCTTTGAACCAAAAGATCACCATTAGAGTACTCCTAAGGAGTTCTCCATTCATAATTGTGATTCTGCCAGTTCTACCTTTCTGCATGGGTTATCCGGAAGAAATGTTGAGCTTTGCTCGACATACTAATCTATGCATCTACAACTCAGAAAGATATATGTTCCTTTGAGTTGTCCCTCTTTAGCTGTTATTTGACCTTCGTCTCTCAATTGTTGGTCAAGAGTAGTTGTGCATTGGTGTTATTGATGCCTATTATTCATGTGATCCGTCAAGCCATTCTATTCCGGAATGACTAGGAGAAACAAACTCCAGTACCTCATGCATATCTAGGATTGGGTCAAAGCAATTGTATTCCGCAGATCAAAATGCCAATCTAGCCTTTGATTCTGTTCTACCCTGAAGTATTGCCCTCTTTATGTCAAGAATAACATAGGAATTGCACCATCTCTTATGAATTTTGATACAGTGATACTTCTCGCCATCATTATTCATTTCTCGGTCATGTGTTGTTGTAACCGGAATGCCGACAAGTAAACTGTGATGTGTGAAATCAATACTACTAGCAACCCTGTTGCTTGGTATATAATGGACAATAATATTATCCTTAGCGTGTTGATTATTGAATCATCATTCTAAGGTAGATTGTGCTACCTAGTCCTTATTTCTGGTGCACTCCTTGATCAGTGAGTTAGGATTATTCAATCCCTTGCTTATTGACGATATCGTCTTGCTCTGAAAAGCAAGATTGTTCTCGAGCTTAGTAACATATCGGTGGTTCGTGATGTTTAGAATATCTTCTCGGAAGTATTACCAGGTTGTCACCTGACCGCTTTGTTGAGCTCGTGATCAAGTTGGTTTCTTGTAGCCACCCTTTTCTCCAAGAATCTGTGTTGAATACCCCTGAGCTAGTTGGTTAAGCCAAACAACAACTTGGAGAGTTGGAAGATAAAAGCTTACCAAATTTAGTTCGTTTCAAAGGGATATCTTTGTGTGTGTGTGTTAGTTGAAGAAAGATATCTTCATCGATTGGTCCCTGTGATCAGTTGTTGGACCTATTATCTTATCCAGTCTTTGATTTGAGCATGGGCTATCATCAAATCAAATCAGAACCAATGATGCTCGTAATGTTGTCTTACTCGTGGTTGTTTCCTCGGGCATACACCATTATATCCTTGGGTCTGACCAATGCTAGCATCTTGTTCTCATAATTATGGAATTCCACTCATATGGAAACCTGGATAAATTGTTGTTGAGCCCATCGACAACATCCTTATCTTCTCCATGATTTTTCTGGACATTAAGCTAGTGTTGGAAATTTGTAAACAATGCCTTCGAGTCCCGTCCCTGAGGTATATGTTTCGATGAGAGAAGTGACTTCCTCTAATTCACGTGTATCTGATGTAAGTTGCCGCCGTGAATTCGAGAAAGTTTGTTTTTGCTTCCTTTGGAATCATCCCAAGTCAGTCACGCATGTGCGATGTATTCTATGGTTTGATAGACTGATCATCTCCATTCCATATGTATTCCTAGCACACAAAGCCACTGATTGATTTGTTCAAGGATAAGAATTTCAAATGCTATTCCTGAAGGGCCCAGACAGACATGCACAAGACTTCGTTATCTTCAATGATGGTTCCCAACCAGAACTCGGTAGTGTTTTATTATAAGACTACTATGTGGTCATGCTTGTCTAGTACAGTGTGCTCACAGGTATGTAGCAGAACTAGCTCATGTTTTGGAGCTTGCTATCGTAGTTCATTTCCCGAGAATCTCGCAACTCCATCTCGTCGAATTGTGTTGCAAACTTTCTTTTCCAGACATGTTGTCTGAATTATCCTGTTACCAACCAGATTAGAATCTCAGGCAGATATGATGGTTGAAACTTCTTCCAAGAACTATGATATAGATTCCAGTGAAGTGGACGCACCTAGCTGGAAGCACTATTGTTGTAGTATCTTGATTAAGCCGTTTGGTCACTTCCCATGAGGATGTCGTATGACTTATTCCACAAGTTGTTCCTTATGGATTTTTGTGCTCCCGAAGTCCGACCTTTACTTGATGGCCATGTTGATGCTTTTAAGCATTGACCGTGGTACCTAGTACATCAAGGAGAACATTAGAAGCGGAGTGCTAAATGTCTCTCGGTCGATCATCCAGATTTGCTTCTATGGCATTGCTAAGGAAAAATCTGAGAAAGTGATGTCCTCCTTTGCATCTGCATCCTCCATCACCGTTTATCATGGTAGTACGATGTGTTGCCAGGATCCTTGGCACGGATGTTGGTAGAACCTTGATGAATATGGAAATTCTCAAGTTCTTGAGAGCACGCTCGGTCATTGGGTTATATCCTCGGTATCACTTGGAATGTGCCTTCCGTTGCCGAGTTGTCCTATAACTCTAGTTTCCTCTCCAAACTGAGTATGCCATTCTTTCGAATTCATTCAAATGATCAATTTTGATTTTGCTTAGGCTGGTATAGAGAGTTTCAATGATCTCTGTATCAAAAGTAATTCTTTTTGCCACTTAAGGGAATAATTCTACGAGTCACCTTCCCCGAGGTGTCCCGTTATGGTATCATGGGCAACTTAACTCCTCGCTACTTTGAAACCCCCCTCACCATCTATTTAAGCGTGGGATTGTTGCCCACCAAATCAAACCTCGTCGTTTGTTCTTCCATCCCTCTCAATGTGTTTTGTGTCTCGACTCGAGATGTTTCAACATCTCCTTCCATGAGTTGATCATGATTTGCTTGATCTTCGTGAAAATCGAATCTTGTAGAGCTTCCCTCTCTTTTCCTTGTCGTGTTGGGTGAAGATCTCAAAAGCAAAGACGTCAAGATCAATATGAAGCAATGGATCATGAAGACTGTGTCAGTTCCGTGTCCCCTCTGTCTTCTTACCTCACGTCTTGAATCTCGAGACGAGATTCTTGTTTAGTGGGGGTGAGTTGTCACAGCCCTAGAATTGCTTGTAGTTAGTTGCATCTGTGAGACTCCATGCATCATGTTTACATTCAATTTGAAATTTGAATTGGGGATGTTCAAACCCTAGCACCAAATGAATTCAACTAGGTTCAAACAAAAATATTTTCAATGAACCCAAAATGCCCTTAAAAATGTTCATTATTTATGGAAAAAGGTTAAAACCTTTACTAGAGGTCATGCACATTTTTCCAAGGCATTTATGGTCTTTGAATTAACTCATATTGTATTGACTTGGAGCTATTAATTCCTATAAAATATTTGGAAGCTCCAAATATTCTGAAACATTTTGTAGAGCTTTGGATTAATCCATATTGCTTCTACAATAAATCTCAGAAGCTACAAAAATAATTGGTTAGCAAACCAAATTCAAATCAAAGACAGAGAATAGAAAACAGAAAGAAAAGCATAGACTTTTTACCTGGCGCTCACCTGGCCTGGCCCAGGTCCTCCAGCCGGCCCAGCCCACTGGCAACTGCCAGTCGTCCCCTACCTCTGCCAGTAGGCAGAGGCAGGACAGCGAGCGCACGCGCCGAGCGGCCACCTCCTGCTTCGCGTTGTCGACGCCTCCTGCGTCCTCGCCGTTCATCGTGGAAACGCCTGGACGCCCTGGACTTTCTCCCTCTTCCTCTGCTCACTTTTCCCCTCTCTCCCTCGCCCCCACCTCATGGCCAAGGCCGCCATGGCCGCACCATCGCCGTAACCATGGCCACAGCCATCTCCTCACCCCTCTGTCATGTCCACCAGCACCGCCGTTGAGCTCCGCCTCCCAAGCCGAAGGAATCGTGCCCGGACGCCCTGCATCGCCTCCATGCCATCGTCTTCAACCTCGGGTTGACCGAGATCGCCGGCGACCGTGTACCCGCTCCGACGCGTCCCCGAGCCCACCGAGCCGCTCTACGTCTTCCCTGTGAGCTAACGCTTCCTCCCCTTCTCTTTCTACCATCGTTTGCGCGCCCTAGCTAGCTCCACCACCGAGCCCGAGGCCTCATCACCACTGCCGCTGCAGCCACTGAAGCTTGCGCCTGAGCATTGCCCCGTGCTCAGAACGCTCCCAGGAGCCGAGCGTACCCACCCGTTCAATCAGCCGTGCCCCCTAGCGCCAAACCGAACATGCCCGAACTCCGGCCGTCGCCTAGCTCCTCGCCGCTGCCTACTCCGGCCATACCAGCCTCCGGCGTCTGCCCTTCTGGATGCGCCGCACTCACCGCTGCCATTAGACGCAAACAGCGAGGCAAATGGTCGCCCGTAGCTCAATCCCGCAGCGTTTCCATCGTCGGTTTTGGTCGCCGTCGGCCGAACTCCGGCGATGTCGACGTGGCCCATCACTAGTCACTAATGACCCTGCTAATTAACCCCTGACCCACTTACATACGGGCCCCATGCCCTTAATTAACAACAGTTTAGTTTCTGATTAGATTTAACTAATAACAGTGGCCCCACAAGTCAGAGTTGATGTGCTAACGTGGCCGTTGACCGGACCCACCTGTCTGTGTCACTAACTAATACTGAGTCGATGACACATGGGTCCCACTGTTAGGTTTGACTCTGGTTAGGCGTTGTTGACCTACTGAGGTCAGCATGACCTAATGCTGACGCAATAAGTCTTTTTGGGATTAAACTTAATTCAGGAAATTGCAGAAAATGCTCTAAACTTCTAAAATTCATAGAAGATTATCTATAGCTCCAAATGAAATAAATTATATATGAAAAATGAT
The DNA here is from genome assembly GCF_003073215.2 of Triticum urartu. Taxonomy (NCBI): domain Eukaryota; kingdom Viridiplantae; phylum Streptophyta; class Magnoliopsida; order Poales; family Poaceae; genus Triticum; species Triticum urartu. The sequence goes on along the minus strand of NC_053024.1, from coordinate 650,100,044 downwards.
CAGAAAAATCCAAAGAATCTGTTTATGGCATTTTCGTGCATGTTTGAGCAAGTTAACCTCACTGTTTAGGATGAAACATGATTAGGGCAAATTTTCATAATAGATTTGGAGTTGGAATTTGATATAGTTTTGAATTCCACTTCAATTAAAATGACTTTCTGTTGCATTAGCCCAAATCACAGCATATTGCCATGTCATGATCATGCATCATATTGTTGCATTGCATTGATTGTGCTCTCCCTCTCTGTTGCCGGTATTCGTCCCCTCTCGATAGACGTGCTTCCGACGATGAGTTCGATGACACCGATGAAGAGCTATAATATCTTCAGAAGTGCCAGGCAAGCAAAACCCCCTTGTTCATTCCGATACAATCCTACTCTCTCGCTCCTGCTCTCTTTTACTGCATTAGGACAACAACATTTCAACTGTTACATGCTGCGGTAGCTGAACCCCTTTCCTCTGCATGACCTGTCATTGCCACAATAAATAGATGAAACCCACTAGCATGAGTAGGAGTTGTTTGAGCCCTGATGTGCCTACTCATTCATGTTTGTTTGTCATGCCTGCTAATGCTTAGAGTTGAGTCAGGTCCGATTCATCGGGGATGCATTGGAATGTGGTGAACATGTCCTACTGTTGAGAGCTAAGTGTGTGAACACGATTTGGTAAAGGTAGCGGTGAGAGGCCATGTAGGAGTACATGGTGGGTTGTCTCATTGCAGTCGTTCTCACGAACTGAGTTCTGTGTTTGTGATCCATGAACAGTTACTACCACACATTGGGTTCCGGTAACTCGGCCCCTCTCGGCTTATTAATCAACTCGATCTCTGTCCAGGAGTTGCAACTAGTTTCTGGTGTTTGTAGGTAGTGTTAGTAGTCTACCAAGTGGCACCCGGTACAGGTGGGCTTGTGACAGACTAGGCACAGTGGCACTGTGTACCAAGTGGCACCCGGATGGTGGGCTTGGGAACCCTGCACACATCGTTTGGGGCCGTGAGCGACACCCCGGCCGGATCTCCTTGCGGATGGAACCCAAAGAGGCGATAAACCTGGACTAGAGACTTGTTGGTTAGTCAGGTCGTGGCCGACTCCCTCGCCCGGCTTCCGCTTGAAGGTTGCCAAGGTACATGACGTGTACAGGGGGATAAGTGGCGAGAGCGTGTGTGAAGAAATACACCCCTGCAGGGTTATAATTATCTATTCGAATAGCCGGATTCCTCGGATATGGAAACTTGGACCCCTTGCATAGTTCATAGACAAGTGAAAGTGGATACTCTAAAATGCGCAAGATAAGCGTGAGTGCTATGAATGGCGTTATCGTAGGGAGACGGGAGCGGATCCATAGTGGTGTATTGATATGGTGAATATGTGGACTTGTGTGCGCCACCTCAAAAGAGTTACTTGCAGTCGTAGTTCAGGACAGACACCGAGTCAAAGCTGGCTTGCTGCAGTTAAACTCCACCGCTCCTTTATTGATACTGATGCATATGTAGTTAGTTCTGATGTAAGTCTTGCCGGGTACAATTGTACTCAAGTTTTCTTAATTTATGTTTTTGCAGAGAGACCTCAGTCTCGCTAGTAGTTCCATGTGGACTTCGACGTTTAGCTTGTTACCTCAGCTACGATCTTGTACCCTTGGGAGGGTCTTGTAGATAGTCAGGCTTCTGAGCCTTCTTCAATTGTAGTTGTCTGTACTCAGACAAGTTAAGCTTCCGCATGTGCTTGTTGCTTGTATGCTCTGTATGTTGGGTCATGAGACCCAGGTTTGTAATATCTCACTCCTCGGAGCCTAATGAATAAATACTTGAGTCGTAGAGTTATGTTGTGATGCCATGTTGTATTTACACATATCGAGCATATTGTGTGTATGATTGAAATGCTTGGTATGTGTGGATCCGACAACCTAGTTGTTTATCCTTGGTAGCCTCTCTTATGGGGAAATGTAGTCTTGTGCTTCCATGAGCCATAGTAGTCCGCTATAGCCCGGTTCACCGGAGTCCTGCTAGCCCAGCACTACTGCTCCGAAGCACTTGACTGGCCGGCGTGTGATTCAATTCGTTCCTATGTCTGTCCCTTCGGGGAAATGTCACGCGGTGACATCTGGAGTCCTGCCTAGCCTGCCACAGCCCGGGTTCCCGGAGTCCTATTAGCCCAGTGCTACAGCCCGGATTCACACGCTGCTGACCGACATGCTCGAGGTTGATTCATGTATGCCTGTACCCATAAGTTAGTGCCACTTTGGGTTCACAACTAGTCATGTCGGCCCGGGTTCTCTGTCATATGGATGCTAGCGACACTATCATATACGTGAGCCAAAAGGCGCAAACGGTCCTGGGCCATGGTAAGGCGACACCCGTGGGGATACCATGCGTGAGGCCGCAAAGTGATATGAGGTGTTACAGGCTAGATCGGTATGACTTAGAATCGGGGTCCTGACACCTCCAGCTGCCAAATCCCTACACGCGAAATTCCCCTTCTAACCCTGAGCCGAAAGGGCCGCTAGTTCAAAACGGTGGGGGTTACTTTTGTAACACACCCTACATTTTGGACAAGCGCGTTCCTAAGTCATGCTTCACCCCCTCCCATCACCCCCTTTTCGCCATTCGAAATCCTAGGCCGCCATAACCTCTCCGCTCCAGCCGCGAAACCCCACCCTCCTCCATCCGCCACGTCACCGCTGCCTAGCCGGAGCCTCTTCCCTGACAACGTCGTCCACTGCAACAGCTCGACGTCCCTCGTCCACCTCCCCGGATGAGGATCCGTCATCCATCTCACCGTCCCGCCGGTTCAGCCGCCCCGTCCTCCACCTCCAAGGAGCTGCTCCGACGATCGCCTCGTCTATCGCAGCTGCTCCATCCCCACAGCGCCGCCTTAACCTGCTCCACCGGAACTGCAACATCCTCACCGACTCCTCGGATGAAGCCGAGGCCTACTCGGCGCCACGAAAGAGGTTGTACACTCATCGCATCGCACCTTCTCCTTAACTCGACCTCCCGGCACCGACGGTGCTCCATCGCACACCCCCTGGAGTGGCTACCTTGAAGCCGGCGCCGCGGGCGACATCTCCACGGCGGCTCTCCCCCTGTGCGAGGCCCCTTCGACGGCAGCGTCCATACCAGCCGGATCTGCTGCTGCTGCTCCGGCTCTCGCCCGATCGCTCGCTTGCCCAGATGCTGCTGCTGCTCTCCCCCTCGCTCGTACTGCTGCTCTGCTCCGATTAAGCCACACTTCAGTTGACTGAATCGACTTTTGGGTCAGTCGATTTTTAGGGGTTGGGGAGCTCGCCGGAGTTAAGGAAGAACCACCCGCAGCGGGGACGGGGGCTCGCAGGAGAGGTACCCCACTATCTATCTTAGGGTTCAGGGTGGGGGCGGGGGGCCTAGAGGGCTGGCCGGGGTGGCGGTGGCGAGTTGTTTCGGGGCGGCGAGGTGGCGCTGGGGACGGCGGTTCGCCGGTGGTGGCTGGCGGCTCACGGGGATGCAGGTTGAAGATGAACTGCAGGCCCTCCCTAAACTACATGTCAAGTGCCTCTCTGCTACCATTGCGTTCAGTTTCGACAGTAGCATTCAGATTCCATAGTAAATTTCAGTTTCGACAGTTAAGTTCAGAGTCAACAGTTTTTACCTCATCTGTTGTAGTTAGGTGGTTTTTGGTGATGTTAATTTTACATCCATTTTACATCATCTATTGGAGATGCTATTAGAATCCCACTTGAGATTGACGATGTCTGTCTTGTGCTGCTTCAGCCTTGACGTCTTACGGCTCATCGGAGCTGCTCCAACGATAGAACGATCCATCACAACAGAGCAGTGCCCTGGATGCTGTCTACAGATTCCTCAGATCTTCCTCCACACCTCCGACAGCCACCTCTGCCTCAACTGCTTCAGCGACCAACCCAATGATGCTGAGGTCGACACGGCTACGGCAAAGAGGTTGTACACTTGTTGCATCACTTACTACTATACATTCACGTCGATCCATTAGGGCTATTTTGGTTCAACGGAAAAACATCGATCCACTGGTTGTTACCATCACTCTAAATTTCTGCATGCTCTCCTTACATAATCTCACCATATTTTTTTTCGTATGCATGTCAGATATTGTACACAGTCATGCTGAACATGGAGAGAAAAAGAGAAGAGTTTTGCGCGGCAATACAATGTCATGCAGACATCGCTCCATGGTGGGTTCAATGGCAAACCCTCCCCACCCCTCTCCAGATTGTAATCCAGAGGAAGATATCTGTTCTGAGGCGGATTCGGACGCCACTGACCACTCCTATTTACCCCCAAGGTGTTTGCTCTACCTTGGCATGATGATGTTAGTCATATCATGCATATGTTGCCTTGCAGTGCCTACTTTTGACATCATATATGTCATTTGCTTAGTTTAGACATGTTCTGTAATGCCACCTGTTTAGTTTCTATATCATATATGGGAATTATGCAGTCTCATGTCTTTTAGCCAGCCATAATATATGTGAAATGTGCAATGCCATCCTGTTTAACCAGGCATCATATATTTGAATGATATCTTGCCCATCCTTTTCTTCATTACATTTCCATTTGTCGACAATGTTTGTACATTAAACTACTCTTCCTGTGAATCAGCCATTTGGGTGGGAGATGGAAAAATATGGAGTGAAAACAAGGCCTTCAGAGCAGACAGTGCTACCTGTCGAAGCAGATCTCTTGTTGGGTCCCGATAGCTCCTCAGAGATGGATTCAGAGATAGATGACCAGTCCTATTCCCCCACTGAGGTGTATGCTCTAACTTGGCACGGTTATACTGCTCATATCATGCATACGGTGTCTTGCATTGCATAGTTTAGACATCATATACACAATATTCAACACCATGTTCTTAGTTCAGACATCATATCGAATGCCCTCTGTTTAGCATATAAATCACATATGTGAATTAAATGATGCAATCCTGATTACTTAGATAACCTGTAGGTGAATTATGTCATGCGATCCTATTTAGTTATTCATCATATCTTTGAATTATGTTATGCTATGCTATCCAGTTTAGATAGACATCATATATGTGAAATTATGTCATGCTGTCCGTTTTAGTTAAACAATATACATGTCAACTATCATGCCCTCTTTTTTCCACACTATCTATTGCATCTGTCTCTCATAGAATGTCTGTACATTCAACTATGTTTCCTGTTTATCAGCCATTTGAATTGGAGCGGGTGATGCCAGTATCTAGCGGACTAAAAACACGACCTTCAAATAAAACAGTGCTACCTCTTGGTGGAGATAGCACCCCGGTTGTACATGCACAAGAACCAGCCCTACCACACATAACCCAAACTCTCGCAGATTGTACTCCTACTACGATGGACAGAGAACCAGCTTCACCCAATCTAACCCCAACCCCAGCCGATAGTAACCCAGTTCCTGTTGACACAGCACCATCTCCACCACAGTGCTCCCAAACAAGAGCGGTTAGTAAGGCAGCTCCAGTGCCCAAAGGGCCAGTACTATCACGGCAAACCCCAACTCCACCAGTTAGTACGCCTATTCCTGTGGAGGAAGCACAACCAGCTAGTCATAGTTTAGCATCTATCGCATTTGATGTTGTTAAATCGTATGTGCGTATCTTCCCATCTTGGAAATATTATACAGAAGATGAAGGAAAATGATAGTTGCAGGTGTTTGTCCAGGAGTTATGTGTAAGTAATGTTATTCATGGCAATTACTTTGCTTCGTCCCATACATCCTACCTCCATGATGGTTATAATACAACAAATTTTCCCATTTTTCTTTATAGAGAAGGACCGATTTGGAAACTCAGGATGAGGTAACCTGTGCTAATACCTCTGCTATCTTCAAGAATGCTTGGTGGCAGTATCGGAATTACCTGAAGAAAACATACTTCACCGGCAAAGAAACTCATCAAATTCCCTTACGTTCTCCTGAGACACATTTACTGGACGATGAATGGGAATGCCTTGTTCTGTACTGGTCCCGAACCAAGAATGTGGTAAGGTCTATGAGCTCATTTTCTATTTTTAAGTATTATATTCTTGCGTCTTACTATACTCTGTTCATGTAGAACAAGTGCCTAAACCTAAAGAACAACTGTTCTAATTTAAGATTCCATTGCTACCATAGGACATAGATATTTGTTTGTTTGATGCTTTTATTATGTACTAGTACTTGGCAATAGAAGACTTGGTAGTTTAATCCTGTCCACCTTACTAATGAACTGGTTCACCGAAATGAGTTTCATATACTAGTACATGCTAAACTTGTTATGTGTCTGCTTGTTTCTTCTTTTAGAATGCTGACAGAATATTGGGGAAGAGTGCCTTATTAAGCAACGGTAAAGGAAGTAATGTAGATAAGGTTTAGGATAGTGACACATCCTATCTTTGTTTAGTGTTGGAGTTACTGGCCACTACCGCTTGCACAAGCTATTCAAACTCACTGTCTGAATCAGTTCAGTTTCTTGAGTCTCAACTACAAGCTGAGAGACATCGATTAGCTGTGCTACGAAAAGAAGCGGAAGGACTGCGGAAGTCCCTGGAGCATTCAGATGCATACTTTCTGGTGCAACAGCAAGCGTTGGAGGATTTTAGCGCCAAACAGGACAAAGCTAATCAGCTTGCTAAGCTTATTGCCAGCATGGTGGATACTGAGGATAACGTTTCTTGAGCTCTTCTGAAGTTGTTTCAGTTATGCTCTTGTTTTGCTACCGCGTTTATTTGCACCGGTGGCCAATTTTGACGGCCAGTGTATATGATATGCTGCTTTGTTCCCTATATTTGCACTAGTGGCGAACTTTGATGCCCAGTGGATGTAATATGTGTAATAGTCGTGATAGCCTAGCGTTAGTTGCTTGCTTATTTATTTCCTTGTTGTCTTGTTTATTTGTTTGCTTGTAGTCATTGCAGTTCTTTTTCCACGGTTAACTAGTGGCTGCAATAACCTATTTTTTAAAACTAGGCCACAATAATCATGGGCTAATATTTACTGTAGTGACACCGGGCCTCCTACGGGCCGTAGAAACAGTGGGCCTTCTACGGGCCGTAGAAACAGTAGGCCTTCTACGGGCTGTAGAAACAATGGGCCTTCTACGGGCCGTATCATCAATGGGCCTTATACGAGCCGTATGATCGATTGGCCAAACATGGCCCAATAACAGGCCGCATTATGGCCGTAAACGGGCTAGAGTTGGAATCATCCGTTGATGGGCCGACCGTAACGGGCCATCGTTAATAGGCTGTATTTGATGACGCTATGAAAATGGCCCAACGTATTAACGGACCACAAACGGGCCGACTGTAACCATGGGTTGAATTTGGCCCACAAGCAGAAAATGACAGTAATGGGCCATAAGTAAACGAATGCTGGAAATGAGCCCAAGAATAAATGGGCTCTAAGAAGGCCGAAAGATAACATGGGCTGGAAACGGCCCAACGGAATAACGGGCCGATAATGGGAATAAAGTGATACACTGTTCATTACGGGCCAGTTTCACCACGAGCCGTTAATGGGTGTAAAGTGATACACTGTTCATTACGGGCCAGTTTCACCACGGGCTGTTAATAGGCCAAGAGTTACATAGGGCCTCATATGGGACGAAAGACGTCATGGGCCATACATGGGCCAGAAGTGAAAACGGGTTGGAATCATATTGGATGGCCCAGATGACGCTTCTGGGCCTAATTCGGATAGGGCGTAACGGGCCTTGGGTTAGTGGGCTATAAATGGGCTATATGCGAACAGGCCGTTAACATGCTTTACATGGGCCGGCCTGCCACCTTTTGACCAAGTCAAACGGGCCGCCTTTTCATAGGAATGGGCCTCTGTTGGGACGTGCCACATGTCGACGTATCATAGGCGCCTATCTGACCCACTGACGAGCTGACACGTGTTTCGTCCGGCCAATAAGAATTTTAGACGTGGAAATTTCCATTGGCCGGGGCTATTAACGGGTTATCGGATCCAAAACCTGGCCCGATAGCTTAATGGCGTTTCGTTACGGTGGATGCCACGTGTCAGTCACCCTTGACGAAAGCACTTCTGTGACGCGCGATTTATCGTCATGGAAGTGGACACTTCCGTGATGATAATTTTGGTAATGTCATGGAACACTTCTACGACAGCACAGGTATGACTATCTTGATTCTGTCATAAATTTGTCATGGATGTACATGCATGACAAAAAACGTGACCTACTGTGACAAACACGTATCATCACGGAAGTGTATTTTTTTGTAGTGATAAGAGAGGCTACCAAGGATAGACAACTAGGTTGTCGGATCCCACACATATCAAGCATTTCAATCATACACACAATATGCTCGATATGTGTAAATACAACATGGCATCACAACAAAACTCTATGACTCAAAGTATTTATTCATTAGGCTCCAAGGAGCCAAGTATTTCAAACATGGGTCTCATGACCCAACATACAGAGCATACAAGCAACAAGCACATGCGGAAGCTTAACTTGTCTAAGTACAGAAAACTACAAATGAAAAAGGCTGAGAAGCCTGACTATCTAGCAGACCCTGCCGAGGGCACAAGATCGTAGCTGAGGTAACAAGCTAAACATCGAAGTCCACGCGGAACTACTAGAGAGACTGACGTCTCTCTGCAAAAAACATAAAATAGGCAAACATGAGTACAAATGTACCCAGCAAGACTTACATCAGAACTAACTACATATGCATCGGTATCAACAAAGGGGGCAGTGGAGTTTAACTGCAGCAAGCCAGCTTTGACTCAGTGGCTAACCTGAACTACGACTGCAAGCAACTCTTTTGAGGTGGTGCACACGAGTCCACATATTCACCATATCAATACACCACTATGGATCCGCTCCCATCTCCTTACGAGAACGCCATCCATAGCACTCACGCTTATCTTGCACATTTTAGAGTATCCACTTTCACTTGTCTATGAACTGTATAGGCAACCAAGTAGTCCTTTACCGCGGACGCGGCTATTTGAATAGATGATGTTAACCCTGCAGGGGTATACTTCTTCATACACGCTCTCCCCACTTACCACCATTTACATGACATGTACTCGGCAACCTTCAAGCGGAAGCCCAACGAGGGTGTCGGCCACGGCCTACCTAAACACTCAAGTCTCTAGTCTAGGTTTATCGCCTATACAGGTTCCATCCGCAGGGAGTCTGGCCGAGGTTTCCACATACGGCCCCGAACGATGTGTACAGGGTTCCAAGACACCAAACGGGCGCCCGGCATACCCGGCCACGGTGTATCTACTGCATCATAGCCCACCCCTAGGGTCAGCACTATGCACGACCGCCAACACAAATCCTATAAACACCAGAAACTAGTTGCAACTCCTGGACAAAGGACTAGGGTGGTTAAGGAGCCGGGAAGATAAATTAAGGATCCCAATGCATGGTAGTAGCTGGTTCTTAAAGCACACATACAGATCTCAGTGCTTAAGGACGGTTCCAATGAAACAACCCACCATGTACTCCTACGTTGACTCTCATCGATACCTTTACCAAATCGTGTTCAACACACTTAGCTCACACACAATAGGACATCTTCACAACTTTCCAATTCATCCCCGATGAATTAGACCCGACACAACTATAAGCAATAGCAAGCATGGAAAATAAGCATGAATGAGTAGGCACATCAGGGATCAAACAACTCCTACTCATGCTAGTGGGTTTCATCTATTTACTGTGGCGATGACAGGTCATGCAGAGGAAAGGGGTTCAACTAGCATAGCATGTAACAGTTGAATCATTGTTGTCCTAATGCAGTAAAAGAGAGCATGTGCAAGAGAGTGGGATTGTATCAGAATGAACAAGGGGTTTGCTTGCTTGGCAGTTCTGGAGATAGTATATTTCTTCATCGATCTCATCACCGGAACACGTCTATCGAGAGGGAACAATTACCGACAAACAAGGAAGAACAGAATCAATGCAATGCACAATATGATGCATGAAATGCATGAATGTGACATGGCAATGATGTTATGATTTGTGCTAATGCATCTAGCAACAATTTAGAGGAAGTCCATATGAACCAAAGGTGCATATGCAAGCTCCACATTAAGCACTTAAAATGCAATTATCATGTTTTCACTTATATAGTAGGTATAAGTTGGTCGTCATGCATGAAAATGGTACAGATGGACAGATTGCATTTTTCTGATAATTGTTCATATATAAATCATCTTCATCTGAGTTATGGTTGAATTACTATGAATTTTTGAAGTTTAAAGCAATTTCAGGAATTTCCAGAATTGTTTTTAATCCAGAAATTACATTATTGCGTCAGCACTACGTCAGGGTGACGTCAGCAGTCAACTAGCGTCGACCAGGTCAAACCTGACCAGTGGGGCCCACTGGTCAGTGACCCAGTGCATCCTAGGGTCAATGACAGGTGGGTCTAGTCAACAGCCACATCAGCAAAGTCAAGTTGACGTGTGGGCCCGGTGGGTTAGTCTAAGTTAAACAGGGAATAAATCCCGGGGTTAATTAGCGGTGGGGCCCATCCGTCAATGGCACCCGGGTTAAACTAACCGTGGGGTTAGTGGCTAAACTGACCTGCCACGTCACCTAGCCTGCATTTAGCCGCCGACGCTAAGCAGAACGCGGTGGCGCTCCTCGTCCGTCCATCTCCGGCTACGGGAGGTCGCGTGGCTGGGCTCTACGGGCACGGCGCGGTGAGGCGCATCTGGTGGAGCACGCGGGGCGAGCTGGGGTGGCCGGTGGCAGCGACGACAGCGAGCTGGGCGGCGACCGGAGCTCAGACGTCGATGAAACCGACGATGCAGCGCGCGGAGAAGCTGGTAGTTAGTACCTACGGGCTCTTTACGTGTGTACGAGGCCAACACACATATGAGCGGGACCAAATGGTCACCGGAGCCTTGTCGACGACGAGCTCGGGCGGCAGCCCGTTCGGGCGCAGGCGACACGGTTGCTACGACGTGCAAGCAAGGCAAAGAGGAGGGGTGTCCGGGGCAGGAGCTCACAGTGAGCACGTTCAGCGGTCGATGAGCTCGGGGAAGCACCGGAGCAAGCGGAGCGGCGAGGGAGATCTCCGGCGGCCGGTGATGGAGATGTAGAAGATGACGACGCTGTGAGGCATCCGGCAGCGTGCGGTTCGTCGAGGAGGTTGAGGGAGTCGCGTCGGAGGTAATGGACAGCACGGTGGTTGCGGCGTTACGGCGGTGCTGCTGCGGCTGCGCTCGGGCGCGAGAGGGAGAGAGAGCAGAGGAGGGGGAAGAGGTCGGTTGAGAGTGAGAGGGTTCCAGGGGGTGCGTGTCGGCGTCCAGGGCGTCCAGAAGCTTGGCGGCAAGCAGGATGTGGCGGGGCGTGTGCTCGCGCGCGGCGGCCACGCGCGCGCTGTCCTTCTGTCGAAGGAGGAAGAAGACCGGGGAGCCCCTGGTGGGCTGGGCCAGAACAGGAGCTAGGCCGGCTCTGCTGCAGGTAAGAAGCCCAGGTAAAAACTTTCTCTCTCTTTCCTTCATTATAGTTTCTGTTTTCTATTTCTGACATTTGTTTTAATTTGGTTTTTGAACCAAACTAATTTTTCTACTTTTGACAATTTTTGCAGGGACTAAATGGATTATTCCAAAGACCCTCAACAATTATCAGAATTATTGGACATATAGTTAATATATCACATATATAAATCCAATGCAAATAATTATTGGATTAACTCAAATGCCCAAAATAAATATTTCTGTGACTCCAAAAATATTGGTTTGAATTTTACCTCTTTCCAATATTTTTATAGCTTAATAGGAACATTTTCTTGGGTTTATTTGAAGCAATTTTTAATGTTTATCATTTTTAGAAATGATTTATGAGGCTTTCCACTTTCCCCAATTCAACTTTCATGAATTTAAACATGATGCAAGAAGATTGATGCAAGGACAAGTAGTGACTAGCTAGGGATGTGACAACTCACCCCCACTAAACAAGAATCTCGTCCCGAGATTCAAGCGTAGGGTTAGATGGAAGGAAAAAGCAAACTAACACAATCTTCATGATCCAGGTGGCACTTCATAAAAACGTTGATTCGATCACCATCATTGTCTCGATGTCTTGCCCCGAGAACTCCAACTAACATGACAATGAGAGGAAAGAGAAAACTCTAGAAGGATCGATCTTATCGATGATCGAGCAACTCGGGATCAACTCATGGAGTGAGACGTAGAAACATCTCTAGAGCTGAGAGGCAAAACATGCATTAGGAGGGATGGAAGAAACAATTTGACGAGGGTTTCAAGTAGCGAGGAAACAATTTCCATGATCCCATAACGGGGCACCTTAGAGGAGGTGACCCATAGGATTATTCCCTTCAGCGGCAAAAAGAATTATTTTTGATTCAGAGATTATTGAAACTCTTTATACCAGACTAAGGCAAATCACAACAATCGTTTGGCGGAGTACGAAGGGATGGCATACCCATACTAGAATGGATGATGTGGACTACCTTGTTGAAGACAACGCAAAGGATGATTTTTGCTTATCATCGGAAGTGGATGGGACCCACGGTAGGACTACTTTGAAGATGATCCTGATCAGTAATTATTGAGAAGGTAGTCCATAGTAGGATGACACAATGGCGGTGCAAGATGGGAACAGAATGCAAATGCTGGGAATGATTCTAGTAACTGGGGAGAAACCCAACAGTAGAGAGAGATTCCTCTATTGGAAAGGTTATAGCATAACCGAGGAAGCTGAGAGCGGATCCCAATTAATGCCGACGATAAATCCTAGTGATTGTGCGTTCTCTCAAGAACTTGAGCATTTCCATATTCAACAAGTTTTACCAATATCTGTGTCAAGGATACTGGCAACACGACATACTACCAGATGAATAATTGTGGAGGATGCAGATGCAAAGAAAGATAACACTTCCTCAGATTTCACCTTAGCGAGGCCAATGGATCAAAATCTGGATGATCGACCGAGAGACATTTAGCACTCTGCTTCTAATGTTCTCCTTAATGTGCTAGTGTAACCCATTTATTTATATGGCTTGGTATCTAGAACATCAGGTAGAAGGTCGGACTTCGAGAGCGCAAGAATCCATAAGGAATAACTATGGAAGTAAATCCTACGGAATCCTTATGGAAAGGTGGCCAATTTTCTCAATCAAGATACTACAATAATGGGTCTTTCGGCTGGGTGTGTTGGCCAAGACATCCACTTTACCGGTTATGAGAGACCAATATTATAGTTCTTGGGAAACGTTCCAACCATCACACCTAACTGAGATTCAGATCTGGTTGGTGTCAGGATAGTCTAGACTCATTGGTCTAGAAAGAGAAATGAAAGTTTGCAACACAAATCGACGAGATGACGTTGCGAGACTCTCGGGAGATGGACTACGATAGCAAGCTCCAAAACATGAGCCGGTTCTGCTACACACCTGTGAACACACTGTCCTAGACAAGCATGACCACATGGTAGCCTTATAATAAAACACTACCAAGTTCTGGTTGGGAACCATCATCGCGGATAACAAAGTCCTTGCATAAGGCACGCTCTTAAGAAGGAGCTTCTTCTCCTTAAAGAAATCAATTAGTGGCTTGGTGTGCTAGGGATACATATAGAATGAAGGTTGCAAGTCTCCACACCACAAAGTACTTCGCATGTATGCATGACTGATTTGGGATGATTCCAAAGGAAGCAACATTGACTTGCTCAAATTCACGGCGGCAACTTGCATTAAATACACGTGAATTAGAGGAAGCCATTTCTTTCATCCAAACATATGCTCCATGAGCTAGCATGAAGAAATGCTTACAAAAGTTTCCAATACTAACTTAAATGTTCAACATGAATCATGGACATGATAAGGATGTCGTTGATGGGCTCAACAAAAATTTATCAAGATTTCCATAAGATGGGGTTACATGATTATGTAAACAAGATGATAGCATTGGTCAGACCAAAATATGTAATGGTGTATGCTCGAGGAATCAACCACGAGTAAGACAACATTACGAATATCGTTGGTTCTAACTTGATTTGACGATGGCTGTCGGTGTCAAAACCGACGGATCTCGGGTAGGGGTTCCCGAACTGTGCGTCTAGGCCGGATGGTAATAGGAGGCAAGGGACACGAAGTTTTACCCAGGTTCGGGCCCTCTTGATGGAGGTAAAACCCTACGTCCTGCTTGATTAATATTGATGATATGGGTGTTACAAGAGTAGATCTACCACGAGATCAGAGAGGCTAAACCCTAGAAGCTAGCCTATGGTATGATTGTATGTTGTGACTGTTGTCCTATGGACTAAAACCCTTCGGTTTATATAGACACCGGAGAGGGTTAGGGTTACACAAGGTCGGTTACAAAGGAGGAGATATCCATATACGTATTGCCTAGCTTGCCTTCCACGCCAAGTAGAGTCCCATCCGGACACGAGACGAAGTCTTCAATCTTGTATCTTCATAGTCTAACAGCCCGGCCAATGGAGATAGTCTGATTGTCCGGAGACCCCCTAATCCAGGACTCCCCCAGTAGCCCCTGAACCAGGCTTCAATGGCAATGAGTTCGGCGCGCAGTTGTCTTCGGCATTGCAAGGCGGGTTCCTTCTCCGAATACATCACAGAAGAAGTTGAATACGAGGATAGTGTCCGACCTTGCAAAATAAGTTCCACATTCCACCGTAGAGAGAATAATATTTTCACAGATCTAATTTGCTGGCTTGTTTTGGCAGCATGACGTTATGTCATGGCCCGGTGATTATTCGAACCGTTTCCTTTAACCAGCCCCGCACATAACGCAAGGCAGTTTTTCGACACGTCTTGTCAAAGCAGAGATCGTGTCCCCTTATTACATGATTCTCATCAATACGGGCGTGGGTAACCCAACTGCGCCATCAATTGCGGCGCTTGGGGGATAAGTGAGTTTTACCAGGCAAGTGGGGACGCTTAGTTTCGTCCACCCATATAAAGGGATAAGGATTCACCTTTCTATCCACGCCTTCTTCCTCCTTTGCTCATCCGTTCTCGCACACTCGAGCTCCAGCACCGAAGTCCGCACTTCCCACCTCGACCTTCTCCAACCATGTCCGGAGTAGGAGGCAAGTGGATGGTCTCTTCCGTCACGAAGGGAGACATCAAGAAACTGAGGAGAGCCGGATACCTGCCCGACGACATCGCGCACCGGCTCCCAGATGAGGGGCAACTCATCCCCACCCCCAGGCCCCATGAGAGGGTTGTATTCCTCACCCATTTCTTCCGCGGACTGGGATTCCCTCTCCATCCCTTCGTCCGGGGGCTCATGTTCTATTACGGCCTGGATTTCCACGATCTGGCCTCGAACTTCATCCTCAACATCTCGGTGTTTATCGTCGTGTGCGAGGCCTTTCTCCGCATCAAGCCCCACTTCGGCCTATGGCTGAAGACCTTCAACATCAAGCCGAAGGTGGTGGGCGGCCGCCAGGCGGACTGCGGAGGCGCCATGGTGGGCAAGATGCCCAACATAACATGGCTCGAGGGCTCCTTTGTGGAAACCATAAAGGGGTGGCAATCGGGGTGGTTCTATATCACCGAGCCGCGCGACCCCGCATGGGTAGCGGCCCCCGAGTTCCAATCCGGCACCCCCATGCGGCTCACCTCCTGGAAGGAGAAGGGCCTATCCTGGGGTAATTCAAAAGAGAAGACCGGACTCCAGACATGTATTCAAAACATGGTGGACAAGAAGCTCAAGCTCGTCAACATAGTCCAGGTCATGCTCATCCGCCGGATACTCCCGTGCCAACAACAGGAGTTTACCTTGTGGGAGTTCAATCCGGCGCAGCACCGAACTCTGAACAAGCTCTTCGATACGACTCATGAAGATTCCTGGAGGGTGCTGTTCAAGAGCGCAGAGGTCCCTCCCCCCATCACCGAGGATCGCGGATTCAGCGCGAAGCGCCACGCCAGTGCGGTAAGTTGTTTTACCTTTCACAGGATACTTATTTTTATATAGATTAACTCTATGTGGGATCTAAACTCCCGTGTCTTTGACAGGACTGGCAGAAGATGGCCGGACAAATCGACTGTCCAGCTCCCTTGCCCGAAGGCCCTGTAGACGCCCTTCTGGCGAAGATGTTGACTCTGGCCCCTTATAAGGTGCCGGAGAAGACCAAGAAGGCCAAGGGAGATCGAAAGAGTTCCCGACGCCAGGCGTCATCGGACTCACCGTCCGATGACTCTACGGCGCACTCTTCCCCCGAAGACGAGGAAGAGGAAGAAGAGGCTCCCCCACCGACTGGGGGAGACAAGAAAAGGAAGGCCGCCCCGACTGGGGAGGCTGGAGGGTCCAAGAAGGGAAGGACTCTCCTTCCGGACAGCTCCACCGCCGCCGACGAAAGTGAAGACGAGTGGTTGCCCAGGGCCAAGCCCCAGGGGAGATCGTAAGTATTCGGATACCAAAGTAACCCATAGGATTCCTTTGTCACATTTCTTTCCCTAACGCCGAACTCAATTGTGCAGGCGGCCCCGAGCCAATATCGAGGTATCCTCGGACGGCTCCCTGGGCTCATCGGACATGGATAGCGATCCAGTCCCGACCGCCACCTCCCCACATACAGCCGACGACGCCGACGTGCTGTCTTAAGAGGCACCGGATCGAGGGGGGACAGTCCCGGAGGCGCCTCAAGGCGACCTTCCAGACTCCGGGAGCCGAGGGGACGTGGTCCCCGAGAGCTCCGAGTTCGGCCCTCAGTCGAACACTGCGCCAGACCCTCCAACGGTTCCGAACTCGGGCAGGCGGTCCCCTTCTAAGGGGAGAAAACGCCTGTGCCGGTGACCTCTGCCCATCCAGAGGCACCGGACAACCTGCTGGAGGCGCTTCGCAGCGCTTCCATCGACGAGGAGCACCGCACCATCATGAGTGCGGTGATCCAGAAGGTTCAGTCCGCCAAGAGCGGATTGACTGAAGCCTGTACTAGCCTTCTAACAGGCTTCGAGGTAAGTGCTTTTAAAATCTAGTAGGAATATTACCGCATAGATAGTAGCCCCTGATGCTTTGTTCGGTGTTCATAATGAAAAGCCGAACAGAGGATCAAATAATATCGCAGGAGTCTAATATAAGTATGTCAATATGCATATGCAGGCTTCGCTGCTGGCGTCCGCCGCACTAACTGCAGAGGTAGCCGTACTGAAGCAGGACCTTGATGGGTCCAAGAAAGAGCTCGGCCTTGCCAAGAGGCAGCTCGAGGAGAACGAGGGTAAGTAATACCCCGTCTATAGATATATGTATATATAAAAAAGGACGCGATTGCAAAATGACAGGATCATTGTATGTTTTGCCAGGGGCCACGACCGAGGTGGCGACCCTGAAGCAAGCGCCGACCAAGGCCGAAGATACAGCGGCCAAGGAGCGCACCGAGCGAGAGAGGCACGAGGCTCGGGTGGGCGAGGTGCAGCAAGAGCTCCAGGCTCTCATGATGAAGCACGAGGCGTTGGAGCTTGACTTGAAGACGCGAGAGTCTGAGCTTGCCGCGGCCCGTGAGAGCGTGAAGAGTGTCAAGGCCGAGGCCCAGAAGGACCTCCAGGAGATCGACGCGATGAAGAAGATAGCGGCGAGTAAGGCTTTCTATATGCAAAGCAAGCATGTAAGAGTGAATTACCGATTACTTACCCGAATCCGGAGCTCTTCAAGAGCATTCGTAGATTTGCCCTGCAGTGTGTCCGATGCCGCACAATTTTACCAGGACAAGGACGGGAGCTCGACGGAGAAGTTGTTCTGGTCTCAGTATGCTGAGGCTGAACATCCGATGCCAATGAGCGACTAGCTGAAGCAGATGGTCGAGCTACATAAGGCGGTCGATCAGGCCATGAAGGGCTTCATAGTCCGGTTGTGGCCTGGCGACGCCCTTCCGAACAGCTTCTTCGGCCTGGTGAGGCGGCTGGTGGATGCCTGCCCACGGTTGGAGGTCGTCAAGCGATCCGTTTGCATTGAAGGTGCACGCCGGGCTTTTGCCCGTGTAAAAATGCAGTGGGTGAAGCTAGACGCCGTGAAGCTGATCAAGGAGGGGCCGCCGGAGGGCAAGGAGCACCGCCACCCCGAGATGTACTACGAGGGTGTTCTGCCGGGTGCCCGTCTTATCGCGGATGAGTGTTCACAAAATGTAATATTTGAATAAGACTTGCTCGTTTTGTCCTGTATGTATGAAAACTTGTATCGTATTCTCTATGCAACGCTTGTTAGAATTTAAAATATTACCTTCTGTTTGGCTGTTTATCCAATCTGAGAGATGGCTAGTCCTCGGTTTCTGCCCCCATGCCACGAGTGCTGGGGTGTTCGGGATAAACCTGAGCACTCTTGTTCCCATGTTTGGGTCCTTCGAGGGAGGTGTTCAGCACAACGAACAAGGCAACCGGACTAATGATGCTTTATCACTCTCACTTAGCCATAGAATTCTATAATTTTAAATTTCGATGAAGCCCCTGGTATTCGGAAGGCCGAATTCGGGGTGTGATACACGCCTGTAAGCCGGACAGAGCCGGCCCCTTGCCCTAAGCGGCATAAGTCTTTAAGGACTCAAAAAACCTCGCCGAACAGCGACCAGTCTCTCGCCTTATCATGACAGTCAGTTTTAGCTTTCTCTACTGAGGTTCTCAGCCTGGCAGAACTGGGGCACAATCGCAGTAGTTCTCCTAGCGCTACCTTAGCCGATAGAGCGGAACGTAAGGTACCAAAACATAGGAGTCGGGCAAACCCAACATTTGACCAAAGACATGATTCGGAGCTGATGCATATAATGCTATAAGTTCGGGGTGCCGCACTTGTGAAAGTGTTCGGACTTTTCACACCGCATTGTGGGGTACGTAAGCCCCTGGTGTATTGGCCGTACCAGAGTGTACGGTTGCAAGGCGTCATTAATGAACACATGGATATATATAACAAGAATGCAATAATAGTCGTAATGTCATGCATTGTTTATTAAAAAATTGCATTAAAGCAGAGTGATACAGATGGTGCAATAAGCAAAAGAGTAGGACTATGTCCCTTCCAAGGGCGAGCTGAGGAATGATATGAAATATGTAATCAACCTGGGAATTCCGTTGTATAACGTAGCTGTCTGCCTCCTTGGTTGCTGTATCATGTGTTCGGCAATAGAGAGCTGCCGGACAGCGTTTCCAGAGATTAAAGTCTTGAAAGAAAAAGAAAAATAACCAAACGGGAAGCCCCTAGTGTGGTTTAGGCCGCGTTTTGGGGCGAGCCGCAGTTGTGCCCCCCTCCCCACCTGTGCCCATGGTATTTTTAATGCGTAATTATGTACGCGCGGCACGAATATCGTCGTTGGGCTGGGATTGGGGTGGCCGCCGTATTGCTACACGAGCTCAGATCGCGCCAGGCGGTCTATTTGCCGATTGCCCCGAGCGCGCTTGAAGGTGTCCGGGCTTTGAAATGCCGAACTGGTAGGTTGCCTTGAGAGGCTGCTTTGTGCTTCTGGTGCAAGGGCCGCGGTGTGCTCCTCTGTTCGGAGAGAGCACTCTGTGTTTCCATTGACTGTAATAACTCCGCGAGGTCCTGGCATCTTGAGCTTGAGGTATGCATAATGTGGTACCGCATTGAATCTAGCAAATGCGGTTCGTCCGAGCAGCGCGTGATAACCACTGCGGAACGGGACTATATCGAAGATTAACTCTTCGCTGCGGAAGTTATCCGGGGATCCGAAGACCACTTCCAGTGTAATTGAGCCTGTGCAGTGGGCCTCTATGCCTGGAATGACGCCCTTAAAGGTCGTTTTTGTGGGTTTGATCCTTGAGGGGTCTATACCTGTTTTGCGCACTGTGTCCTGATAAAGCAGGTTCAGGCTACTGCCGCCATCCATAAGGACTCGAGTGAGGTGAAATCCGTCGATGATTGGGTCTAGGACCAGTGCGGCGAATCCGCCATGACGGATACTAGTGGGGTGGTCCCTGCGATCGAAGGTGATCGGACAGGAGGACCAAGGGTTGAACTTTGGGGCGACTGGCTCCAACGCATATATGTCCCTGAGCGCACGCTTCCGCTCCCTCTTGGGGATGTGGGTTGCGTATATCATGTTCACCGTCCGCACTTGCGGGGGAAACCTCTTCTGTCCTCCAGTGTGCGGCTGCCGGGGTTCTTCCTCGTCATCGCTATGCGGCCCCTTGTCCTTGTTTTTGGCAATTAACTTGCCGACCTGCTTGAACACCCAACAATCCTTGTTGGTGTGATTGGCTGGCTTGTCTGGGGTGCCGTGTATTTGACACGAGCGATCGAGTATACGGTCCAAGCTGGACGGACCCGGCGTACTTTGTTTGAATGGATTTTTCCGCTGACCGGGTTTAGAGCCTTTGAATCCGGCATTAACTGCCGTATCCTCGATATTTTCACTGTTAATGCGGCGCTTATGTTTGTTGTGACGTGACCTGCTATTGCCATCCTTGGTATCTGAGGTACCATGGTTCTTTGATATGTTATTACTGCGAGCCAGCCAGCTGTCTTCTCCCGCACAAAAGTGGGTCATGAGCGTCGTGAGGGCTGCCATAGATTTCGGCTTTTCCTGACCAAGGTGCCGGGCTAGCCACTCGTCTCGGATGTTGTGCTTGAAAGCTGCTAAGGCCTCCGCATCCGGACAGTCGACAATTTGATTTTTCTTTGTGAGGAATCGAGTCCAGAATTGCCTGGACTCTTCTGGCTGCTGGATTATGTGGCTTAGATCATCAGCGTCTGGTGGTCGCACATAAGTTCCCTGAAAGTTGTCGAGGAATGCGGCTTCCAGATCTTCCCAACACCTAATGGAGTCCGCTGGCAAGCTATTAAGCCAATGTCGCGCTGGTCCTTTGAGTTTTAGTGGGAGGTATTTGATGGCAGGTAAGTCATCACCGCGGGCCATGTGGATGTGGAGGAGTAAGTCCTCAATCCATACTGCGGGATCCGTTGTGCAATTGTATGATTCAATGTTTACAGGTTTGAAACCTTCTGGGAATTGATGTTCCATTACTTCGTCTGTGAAGCATAAGGGGTGTGCGGCGCCTCTGTATTGGGCTATATCGCGATGCAGCTCGAATGGGTCTTGCCTGCTGTGTTCGGCCCGGCCAGATTTGCTTTTACTGTATCCGGCGTGACGTTTACCGTCTCGCAGAGTGGTGCGCCCTCGTGATCCGTAGATCGATCTTGAATGCTTTGCTTTGTCCTCCAATATGTCTCGCAGGTCTGGCGTATCTCCCCATGCCTTTTTATTTGAATGGCGTTGGGGTGGAGGCTGAGCTTTTGGCTGGAATGTCTCTCTATTGCGGCCATGAGGTGGCCGATCAGCCATATCATACGCTTTTTCCTCCAGTCGGGGTAGTAACCTGCGCCTTGGGTAACTCTTGGAGGGGCGCTCGAGTTTATATTCCTCGGCCGTGAGGACTTCAGTCCATTTGTCAGCTAGCAGATCTTGATCAGCTTGAAGCTGTTGCTGCTCTTTCTTCAGGTTATTTTCCGTGGCCATAAGCCTGCGCTTGAAGCGCTCTTACTCGATGGGATCCTCTGGTACGGCGAATTCATCGTCGCCGAGGCTTGCCTCGTCTTCGGAGGGGGGCATGTAATTGTCATCCTCCTCCTCTCCGCCAGCAGCTCTCTCAGGAGAGCCGGCTCCTTCATCCTCCTGCTCTAAATCTTGATGGAGGGCATTGTTGTTGTCTTCGGCGCTATCCGGAGTGTTATTATCTCCTGTGCCGGTATCACCACTTTTGCTTTGGCGGGACTTAGAGCAGCGCCACTGACATCGGCGCTTGGGTTGCTTCTTGGAGGGGTCATCCTCCGCTATCTCGTCGCCATTGCCTTCATTGGGTGTATCCACCATGTATATGTCATACGACGAGGTGGCTTTCCAGTGCCCTATAGGTGCTGGTTCATGTTCGTCTCCTACATCGTCGTCCATACCATCGATGTCTTCGGAGTCGAAGTCGAGCATGTCGGTTCAATCATCGACAGTGGCTACAAAGTGGGTGGTGGGTGGGCGTCGAATTTCTTCGTCATCCGCATCCCAATCCTGTTGGCCTAATCCGGCCAGGGCTCTCCTGACAAAGAGAGAGACCTTAGTGAATTCAGAATGTCGCCGAAGGAGAGTGCTGAAAGATATCCACGGCGGTGAATTCCATGATCGGCGCCCAATCGGATTCGATTGGCAGGGGCGCGGATGGTTCGGGGTCCGGAGGAGAGTCCGGCACCTTGGAGTCACGGGCTGCGCGGAGGATTATGCTGGTGTTTGGCTCGATCGCCGTCGGGACTGCAGCCCCTGAGGCGGTGTCTAGCCACCTGTCCTCGATTGGCGCAGTTGGCTCCGAGCTAAGGGTCAGAGCTGATGCGGGCGTGGCCTCTGGGGTACCGTCCGGTGGCAGAGCTAGGTCATACCCATCGCGACAGTGCGGCGCACCCGGCTGTGGCTCGAATCCGTCGAAGATCAAGTCCCCGCGGATGTTGGCTGTGTAATTCAAACTTCCAAATCTGACCTGATGGCCAGGGGGGTAGCTTTCAATCTGCTCCAGATGGCCAAGCGAATTAGCCCGTAGTGCAAAGCCGCCGAATACGAAGATCTGTCCGGGGAGAAAAGTCTCACCCTGGACCGCATCGCTATCGATGATAGTAGTAGCCATCAAGCCTAAAGGCGACGACACGGAGGAACTCTCAATGAAAGCACCAATGTCGGTGTCAAAACCGGCGGATCTCGGGTAGGGGGTCCCGAACTGTGCGTCTAGGCCGGATGGTAACAGGAGGCAAGGGACACGAAGTTTTACCCAGGTTCGGGCCCTCTTGATGGAGGTAAAACCCTATGTCCTGCTTGATTAATATTGATGATATGGGTGTTACAAGAGTAGATCTACCACGAGATCAGAGAGGATAAACCCTAGAAGCTAGCCTATGGTATGATTGTATGTTGTGATTGTTGTCCTACGGATTAAAACCCTTCAGATTATATAGACACCGGAGATGGTTAGGGTTACACAAGGTCGGTTACAAAGGAGGAGATATCCATATATGTATTGCCTAGCTTGCCTTCCATGCCAAGTAGAGTCCCATCTGGACACGAGACGAAGTCTTCAATCTTGTATCTTCATAGTCTAACAGCCCGGCCAATGGAGATAGTCCGGCTGTCCGGAGACCCCCTAATCCAGGACTCCCTCAATGGCCCACACTCAAATCAAGGTTTGGGCAAGACGATAGGTTCAACAACTGATCACGAGAACCAATCGATGAAGATATCATCTTTCTTCAACACACACACAGAAGATATCCCTTAGAGATGAACTAAGTTAAGCAAAGCTTTTACCGTCCAACTCTCCAAGTTGTTATCTAGCTAAACCAACTAGCTGAGGGATATCCAACACAGATTCTTGGAGAAGGGGTGATTTATAAGAAAACCAACTTGATCACGAGCTCAACATAACAGTCGGGGAACAACCTGGTGATACTTCCGAGAAGATAATCGGAAAATCACGAACCACCGATATGTTATTAAGCTCAAGAATAATCTTGCTCTTCAGGCAAGACGATATGATCAAAAGAGCGAGGAATTAACATAATCCAAACTCATTGATCAGAGAGTGCACCAGGAAAAATGGACTAGGAAGCACGATCAATCTTAGAATGATAATTCAGTAACCAGCACGCTAAGAATGAAATTATCGTCCATTAATTCTCAAGCAACAGGGTTGCTAGAAGTATTGATTTCACACATCACGGTTCACTTGTCGGCATTCCAGTTACAATAACACGGAGACCGGGGAATGAACGGTGATGGTGAGAAGTATCACTGTATCAAGAGTTCATAGGAGGTGGTGCAATTCCCATGACATTCTTGATATAAAGAGGGCAATACTTCAAGGTAGAACAGAATCAGAAGCTGGATTGGCATTTTGATCTGCGATACACAACTATTTTGACCCATCCTTGGATATGGATGAGGTACTGAAGTTTGTTTCTCCTAGTCATTCTAAAATAAAATGGCTTGATGGACCACAAGAGTAATAGGTACCGATGAACGAATGCACACATACTCTTGACTATCAATTGATGGACGAAGGTCAGAAAACAACTAAAGAGGGACAACTCAAAGGAACATACGGTTTTCTGAGTTGTGGGTGCATAGATTAGTATGTCGAGCAAAGCTCAACATTCCTTCCGAATAACCCATGCAGAAAGTAGAACTGGCAGATTCACAATATAAAACGAGGAACTCATCAAGAGCACTCTTGTTGTGATATTTTGGTTCAAAGAACTTTTGCCATAAGCATTTCATGGTATTTGGAAGAAGAAAATACCACAGACCTCGAGGACCATCGCAAAGATTACTAATATCCTAAAGGAACTAGCAAACACTATCAACATGAAGTAAGTAGAGTAATTCTCGGGTTCATAAACCCAGGAGTAGAATACCTACTACTAAATGGAATCACGGGATGCTATCGATAATGGTGGCCAAAATCGTCACACCAGAAACACAAAACATGGCTAGATTACTAGGTGACTCCCTAAAACACCTAGGGTCATAATAATAGCTCCAACATATAAGTCGAGGCAACAGAGTACCTCAACTCACCGATTAGTGTGATTAATCTGGCCCAAATGGACATCGGGAACAGGAGGAAGGGGTTTGCAATTGCATCAGACTATTTAGAGACCTGGGATGACTCGGACAACATAACGGCTATAAATGCTCAAAATATTTGAGACTTCCTGCAAAATGGTGGCATAACCACTCAACAACACAATATTAAGGTTCTGAGATCAACTGTCAACACATAGAAGTAGTAGGAACTGAACTGGGGCTTGAAACCATCAATCTTATAAGTCTACAGATTAGTAACACGTGATCTGATAGAAAGATGAGAAGCCTAGTTCTTAATCCCCGTAGAAAAGATGAGGGTGACTCGGATCGGAAGGGCATAAGGTAAAGGAGTAAAAAGAGCCTTACGTTCCCTTCCACAAACAATTCCCTTACATAACTAAAGCATTTCTAGACACAACTTCGTCCAGTTTGGCTTGGTAATCCTACATGCAGTCAGGATCTGATACCAAAGCTGTCAGGACCCTGATACTAAGTCACACTGATCTAGCCTGTAACACCTCATATCACTTTGTGGCCTCACGCACAGTATTCCCACGGGTGTCGCCTTACCATGGCCCGGGACCGTTTGTGCCTTTTGGCTCACGTATAAGATAGTGTTGCTAGCATCCATATGACAGAGAACCCGGGCCGACATGACTAGTTGTGAACCCAAAGTGGCACTAACTTACAGGGAGAGGCATACATGAATCAACCTCGAGCATGTCGGTCAACAGCGTATGAATCCGGGCTGTAACAACTGGGCTAACAGGACTCCGGGAACCCAGGCTGTAGCAGGCTAACAGGACTCCGGATGTCTCCGTGTGACATTTCCCCGAAGGGACAGATATAGGAACGAAGTGAATCACATGTCGGCCAGTCTAAGTGTTCCGGAGCAGTAGCAACTGGGCTAACATGACTCCGGTAACCGGGCTGTAGCAGACTACCATGGCTCAGTGGACGCACTAGACTACATTTCCCCATAAGAGAGGCTACCAAGGATAGACAACTAGGTTGTCGGATCCCACACATACCAAGAATTTCAATCATACACACAATATGCTCGATATGTGTAAATACAACATGGCATCACAACAAAACTCTACGACTCAAAGTATTTATTCATTAGGCTCCGAGGAGCCAAGTATTACAAACATGGGTCTCATGACCCAACATACAGAGCATACAAGCAACGAGCACATGCGGAAGCTTAACTTGTCTGAGTACAGACAACTACAAATGAAAAAGGCTGAGAAGCCTGACTATCTAGCAGACCCTGCCGAGGGCACAAGATCGTAGCTGAGGTAACAAGCTAAACATCGAAGTCCATGCGGAACTACTAGCGAGACTGACGTCTCTCTGCAAAAAACATAAAATAGGCAAACATGAGTACAAATGTACCTAGCAGGACTTACATCAGAACTAACTACATATGCATCGGTATCAACAAAGGGGGTAGTGGAGTTTAACTGCAGCAAGCAAGCAACTCTTTTGAGGTGGCGCACACAAGTCCATATATTCACCATATCAATACACCACTATGGATCTGCTCCCGTCTCCTTACGAGAACACCATCCATAGCACTCACGCTTATCTTGGCATTTTAGAGTATCCACTTTCACTTGTCTATGAACTGTATAGGCAACCAAGTAGTCCTTTACCACGGACGCGGCTATTCGAATAGATGATGTTAACCCTGCAGGGGTGTACTTCTTCATACACGCTCTCACCACTTACCGCCGTTTACATGACATGTACTCGGCAACCTTCAAGCGGAAGCCCAATGAGGGTGTCGGCCACGGCCTACCTAAACACTCAAGTCTCTAGTCTAGGTTTATCGCCTATCCAGGTTCCATCCGCAGGGAGTCCGGCCGAGGTTTCCACATACGGCCCCGAACGATGTGTACAGGGTTCCGAGACACCAAACGGGCGCCTGGCATACCCAGCCATGGTGTATCTACAGCACCATAGCCCACCCCTGGGGTTAGCGCTACGTACGACCGCCAACACATATCCTATAAACACCAGAAACTAGTTGCAACTCCTGGATAGAGGACTAGGGTGGTTAAGAAGCCGAGAGGGTCAATTAAGGATCCCAATGCATGGTAGTAGCTGGTTCTTAAATCACACATATAGATCTCGGTGCTTAAGGACGGTTCCAATGAAACAACCCACCATGTACTCCTACATGGCCTCTCATCGATACCTTTACCAAATCGTGTTCAACACACTTAGCTCACACACATTAGGACATGTTCACAACTTTCCAATTCATCCACGATGAATCAGACCTGACAGAACTCCAAGCAATAGCAGGCATGACAAACAAGCATGAATGAGTAAGCACATCAGGGCTCAAACAACTCCTACTCATGCTAGTGGGTTTCATCTATTTACCGTGGCAATGACAGGTCATGCAGAGGAAAGGGGTTCAACTACCGTAGCATGTAACAGTTGAATCATTCTTATCCTAATGCAGTAAAAGAGAGCAGGAGCGAGAGAGTGGGATTGTATCGGAATGAACAAGGGGTTTTCTTGCCTGGCACTTCTGAAGATAGTATAGTTCTTCATCGTTGTCATCGATCTCATCCCCGGAACACGTCTATCGAGAGGGAACAATTACCGGCAAACAAGGAAGAACGCAATCAATGCAATGCATAATATGATGCATGAATGTGACATGGTAATGATGTTATGATTTGTGCTAATGCATCTAGCAACAATTTAGCGGAAGTCCATATTAACCAAAGGTTCATATGCAAGCTCCACATTAAGCACTTAAAATGCAATTATCATGTTTTCACTTATACAGTATGTATAAGTTGGTCTGTCATGCATGAAAATGGTACAGATGGACAGATTGCATTTGTCTGATAATTTTTCATATATAAATTATCTTCATTTGAGTTATGGTTGAATTACTATGAATTTTTGAAGTTTAAAGCAATTTCAGGAATTTCCAGAATTGTTTTTAATCCAGAAATTACATTATTGCGTCAGCACTACATCAGGGTAACGTCAGCAGTCAACAGGCATCGACCAGGTCAAACCTGACCAGTGGGGTCCACTGGTCAGTGACCTAGTGCATCCTAGGGTCAATGACAGGTGGGTCCGGTCAACAGCCACGTCAGCAAAGTCAACCTGACGTGTGGGCCCGGTGGGTTAGTGTAAGTTAAACAGGGAATAAATCCCGGGATTAATTAGCGCGTGGGGCCCATCCGTTAGTGGCACCCGGGTTAAACTAACCGCGGGGTTAGTGGCTAACTGACCTGCCATGTCACCTAGCCGGCGTTTAGCCGCCGGCGCTAAGCAGAACGCGGCGGCGCTCCTCATCCGGTCATCTCCGGCGACGGGAGGTCGCGTGGCTGGGCTCTACGGGCGCGGCGCTGTGAGGCGCATCTCGTGGAGCACGCGGGGCGGGCTGGGGTGGCCGGTGGCAGCGACGGCAGCGAGCTAGGCGGCGACCGGAGCTCGGACATCGACGAAACCGACGACACAGCGCATGGAGAAGCTAGCAGTTAGTACCTCCGAGCTCTTCACGTGCATACAAGGCTAACAGACATATGAGCGGGACCAAATGGTCACCGGAGCCTCGTCGGCGACGAGCTCGGGCGGCAGCGCGTTCGGGCGCAGGCGACAGGGTTGCTACGGTGTGCAAGCGAGGCAAAGAGGAGGGGTGTCCGGGGCAGGAGCTCACAGTGAGCATGTTGAGCGGGTGGACGAGCTCGGGGAAGCACCGGAGCGAGCGGAGCGACGAGGGAGATCTCCGGCGGCCGGTGATGGAGATGTCGAAGATGACGACGCTATGGGGCGTCCGGCAGCGTGCGGTTCGTCGAGGAGGTCGAGGAAGTCGTGAAGGAGGTAATGGACAGCACGGGGAGGCGAGGGGAGCACGGTGGCTGCGGCGTTATGGCGGCGCGGCTGCGGCTGCGCTCGTGCGCGAGAGGGAGAGAGAGCAGAGGAGGGGGAAGAGGTCGGGAGAGAGTGAGAGGGTTCCAGGGGGTGCATGTCGGCGTCCAGGGCGTCCAGAAGCTCGGCGGCAAGCAGGAGGTGGTGGGGCGTGTGCTCGCGCGCAGCGGCCACGCGCGCGCTGTGCTTCTGTGAAAGGAGGAAGAAGACCGGGGATCCCATGGTGGGCTGGGCCTGAACAGGAGCTGGGCCGGCTCTGCTGCAGGTAAGAAGCCCAGGTAAAAACTTTCTCTCTCTTTCCTTCATTATAGTTTCTGTTTTCTATTTCTGACATTTTTTTAATTTGGTTTTTGAACCAAACTAATTTTTCTGCTTCTGACAATTTTTGTAGGGACTAAATGGATTATTCCAAAGCCCCTCAACAATTATCAGAATTATTGGACATATAGTTAATATATCACATATATAAATCCAATGCAAATAATTATTGGATTAACTCAAATGCCCAAAATAAATATTTCTGTGACTCCAAAAATATTGGTTTGAATTTACCTCTTGCCAATATTTTTATAGCTTAACAGGAGCATTTTCTTGGATTTATTTGAAGCAATTTTTAATATTGATCATTTTTAAAAATGATTTCTGAGGCTTTCCACTTTTCCCAATTCAACTTTTATGAATTTAAACATGATGCAAGAAGATTGATGCAAGGACAAGCAGTGACTAGTTAGGGATGTGACAGGCAGGGATGCTCTAGGGAGCTCGGTGGAGGCCTCTGGTGGCGGTAGAAAGGAGGGAGGAGGCTCGACTTGCTCTAATTTGAGCGCGCCGAGGCAGCGGCCGTGGCGGAAATGGGATAGCAGGGGGCCTCTTGGAGCTCAGTGGAGAGGCTGGGGAGGAGCTAGGAGGAAGGTGAGGCTGATGGTGAGGTCGGGAGGCCTTGGGGCCGGCTGAAATAGCTGGGGCGACAACGCCGTGGCCGGGGACCGCCATGTAGTCGTGGCCACGGCTCTGGCGTAACCGTGTACGTGTGCGCTCGCGAGCGGGCTTGGACGGCGACGTGAGAGAGTCAGAAGAGTCCCAGAGGAGCAGGGAGGGTCAGACGCGGGAGGGGCGAAGTCTGATAGGCCACAGTGCCGCGGTCGGGGCTGCCGTGGCGCGAGGAAGGAGAAAGAGGAGGGAGAGAGGTTCCAGGGTGACCGAACATACTCTGGATTAGAATAGGAAGAAAGTACTACGTGCTTGCTAATTTCTACAAATTGCAAGTCCTCATTATGATTCACTTTATGGGGAGAAATCTCTGACAAAGAAGGGATAACTGGATGAAATATGACGGCGACCTTACAATCTTTCAACGAACATAATAGATAAATGACTAAATCCCTAACAAAGAAGGGAATAACTGACAGAAATATTGACGATGATCTTGCAATCTTTGATATTTGAAAAAAAGGAGACTGGATACTGCCGTTCTACTCAACCTTGAACTGTACGTCTCATGAGTGCCCTACTACAGAACAAGAAACTCAGGCAGGGCACAGATCCTCACATCGCGGCGGCAAATCGGGCATGTCGTCGCCTTGCAGAACCACCTAAAAATGCACTGGCGGTGGAACACGTGCGGGCACCTCGGCGGCTGCACGACGGGCTCTCCCTCAAGTCCCTCCAAGCAGATCGGGCAGTTCTTGGGCTTATCACTGCTGCCCAACTCCCCCTCCCTACACGCCATCAGGAGAGCCTTTTCATCATGTATGAACTGTCGGTCCACCTCCATGACGAAGCAAAAGGTGAAGCCGTGGGTGGCGTTGTCACCGCACGCCGCGCGGACGATCTGCGGCACCACGTTCGAGGGTACGACGTCGTCCAACTCGTCGTCAGTGAGGCGGAGCACCCAGAGCTGGGGCATTCTCGCCAGCATCCTGCGGAGCGCCCAGCGGCAGGCACCGTCACTCTGGAGCACGGAAAGGTTTCTGACACCGAACTTCATGAAGCAACCGTTGCTTGCCCCGATATATGGCTGGTATATCACGGGCGGGGGCTGGCCGCTTCCGTGGAACACCAGGGACCGCTTCACATAGCACCTCACAGACACCGCAAATTGGCACTCAACGTCGGCGGGCCCGGGATCAACGGAGAACCACCTTGCGGTCGCCTCGACCCTGCGCATGACTAATAGGCCAGTGGTGGTGGCGGCGGCGTGATTCGACATCGCCGTCACTAGTTCACTACACCGGCTAGCAACCTGGGATCTGGAGTGACAAAGGTGCAGATGCTTGCGGATGGCGGTGTCGCTATTTATAGTCGACGGCCAGGCGGTGTGTGCGCGTACCGTGGCTACCAATCGAAGAGGCTTTGCGTGGGACATTCGAATTCTTGTTTGGAAAGGAATGCGATGCAAATATTTTTCTCCATTCCATGCGGGAAATATGAATTCTTTTTAGGAAACGAACGCGATGCAAATGTTTTCCTTTTTAGGAAATGAATGTGATGCAAATTTCCGTTTGACACGGAAAGGGTAAGAAGTAAAATGATTCTTTTTAGAAAATGAACGTGATGCAAATCTTCCGTTTGACACAGAAAGGGTAGGAAGTAAAATGATTCTTTTCAGGAAATGAACATGATGC
The DNA here is from genome assembly GCF_003073215.2 of Triticum urartu. Classification (NCBI taxonomy): domain Eukaryota; kingdom Viridiplantae; phylum Streptophyta; class Magnoliopsida; order Poales; family Poaceae; genus Triticum; species Triticum urartu. The sequence goes on along the minus strand of NC_053024.1, from coordinate 650,068,975 downwards.
AAATCTTTCGTTTGACACAGAAAGGGCAGGAAGTAAAATGATTCTTTTTAGGAAATGAACATGATGCAAATCTTCAGTTTGACACGGAAATGGTAGGAAGTAAAATGATTCTTTTTCAGAAACGAACGTCATACAATTCTATTTCTTCGTTTCAGGCCTTGCCTCTCCTTAAGCACAAGTTAATTTTTTTATGGGTATGTTAAATGTGGGCTAGCCGGAGATGCGGCTGCATGACATTCTTTGGGCCATCCATGATGGAAAAAATCATAGTAGAAGCAAGGGCGAGGAAAATATCGGGGAGTTCCCGGTTATAGTGGGTGGTCGGGGCCGAGCGATGTGTGTTTCTCTCGTACATATGCGCGTGTGTGCGAGGCATTGCGCTCTAACTGAATCCGAGCGAGGCGTTGGGCTCTAACTGAACTCGAGTGATTGCAATGCAGGCTACGCGTTACTGAACCCGAGCGATCGATCGATGGCTGTTAACTGAACCCGATTGATCGATTCCTTCGCTACTGCTGCTAACTGAAGCCGATCGAACCTGCTGCCTTTTGATGAACAGTGAGCGTTGTTGGGGGTGGATGAACAGTTCCCGGTGGGGGGTGAATGAACAGGACCCCGTGGTAGTAGAGGCTGTTGCCGCTGGATGAACAGGACCCTGTGTGTGGAGGGCTAGATGATCAGGACCTCGTGGAGGGCTGGTTGAACAGTAGCCGGTGGAGGACTGGTTGAATAGTAGCCGGTGGAGGGCTGGAGAAACAGTAGACCATGGAGGGGTGGTTGAACAGGACCCCATGAAGAGGGCTGGTTGAACAGTAGTCGGTGGAGGAGCGGTACATGCTGGATGAACAGGAGCCCATGGATGAACAGTCGTAGGTGAAGGCTGGAGGAGGTCGATGGTGGATGAACAGTAGCCCGTGGAGGCCGGAGGAGGTCGACGGTGGAGATGAAAAGTATCTCGTGGAGTCCCATTTTGCGGTACGCCACACCCCTCCCGATGAATAAGACCCCCGTTTCGACCGTAGCGCTCCAACACAAGTCTGTTTCCTCCGTTTTGCGCTACGCCACACCCCTCCCGATCAACAGGACCTCGTTTCGACCGTAGGAGGTCCAAGAGAATTCCATTTCCTCCGTTTTGCGGTACGCCAGACCCCTCCCGATGAATTTCGACCATGGCCGGTCGAACACAAGGCTGTTTCCTCCGTTCTGCGGTACGCCAGGCCTCGTTTCGATCGGCTATTCCGTCCAAGCCGGTTGGATCCCAATGAAAACCATGTATTCCGTTGCCTCCCGATGAACACGACGCATTCCATTGCCTCCCCATGAACAGGACGACGACACAGTTTCTCCGTTCCGACCCAGCCATGTACACGAGCCCTGGCCGTATGTATGCGCGAGTAGGCATTCGAGACCCCGCCCGTATGTATGTATGTAGCCGTGTTTACTTTATTGCACCCTGGCTGTATGTACGTGTACATGCTACGTGCGCGCCTCTGCTATGACATGTGCCCTTCCTTATACGGCCATGGTTCATCGCTGCAGCCTGCAGACAGACCGATCGTATGTACTTACAGGTTCGCGACCAGAATGACAACGCTACGTATGCTTCGATCAGGTGGGTCCCGACTGTCAGGCACTTCCTTGCTTGCGAAGATGTAGCTGGTGGGTCCCAGTAGTCAGGGGGCGAATCATTTTTTTGCCCGTAATATGGACGCACTTCCTTGCGTGCGAAGATGTAGCTGGTGGGTCCCAGCAGTCAAGGGGGATACGTTTTTTCGCGAAATACGGTGGCCCATCCGGTGGGTCCCTGCTATCAGGTGGAGGAATCATTATTTTTCGCGTAATAAGGAGGCACGGCCGTGGACCCAGCTGTCAGCCTCTCCATGTATAGTACTCTTTCGATGGAAGTCGTTCGTTGACCACATTGACCACGCCTCGCCGAGAGCACCAAGGAGGTGGACGACGGCGAGGCCTAGGAAGGAGACGACGCGGAGCTGGGGAAGATGCGGTAGTGGATGCCCACGCGGAGAGGAGTACGAGGGTTCACTGGTTCGGCTGCGATGTGAGGCTGCCGTCGCCGCATAATAACAGGGACGTGGGTGAGTAGAGGGATGGCCTAGCCAGTGGTGGGAGTAGTAGGGGGCGGTGAGGCCTCCACCGCAGCACAACCGTCCACGGAAGGCAGGAGCAGGCGGCACGACCGGCGCTGCTTTGGGCGGCTGGAGCAAGAAGACCAGAGGTTGGAGAATAACATCGTACGGTCACTGGATCTAGAATCATTCATATTGACTAAGTTGACAAATCCCTCCATCCACGTCAACTTAGTAGGCCCACAAGTCAGTCTACCATATGGTGGGTCCGAGCTAGCAGGGGGAGTATTCATTTTTTATGCGTAATAAGGAAGCACTTCCTTGCGTGCGAAGATATAGCTGGTGGGTCTGAGCTGACAGTGGGGGGGGACGTTTTTTCGTGAAATACAGAGGCCCTTTCGCTGGGTCCCAGCTGTCAGGTGGAGAAATCATTATTTTGCGCGTAATAAGGAGGCATTTCCTTGTGTGCCCCCCTACTGTCAGCCTCTTCCGTTTGGCTGATGTATGTTGACCTCGCCGCACCAAGAGCACAAACGCGGTGGACGAGGGCGAGGCCCAGGAAGGGAATGACACGGAGCGGGCGAAGCCACCACAGCGGATGCTCACGCTGAGGGGAGTACGAGCGCTGACTGGTCGGCTGTGGGGTGAGGCTGACGTCGCCGGAAAATAACAGGATGTGCGGGTGGGTAGATGGATGGTCTGGCGGCAGCACAGCCAACCACGGGAGGAGGGAGCAGGCAGTCCTGCCGGCGCTGGTCTGGGCGGCTGGAGCAGGAAGATCAGAGATTGAAGAAGCACGGCGGCCATTGGATGAACATCCAACAGTCACTGCTCGGTGGTGACTAAGTTGGCAAAACCTTGCGTGCGCATAAAAAAAATTCAGACAGTGTCATCGTCAACCTAGTAGGCCCAGAAGTCAGCCTGCAAATCTATAGAAAATAGCATACAGCCCATTTGCCATTATTTTCAATAATTTACATCTCATTTTCTAATTCTTAATGATATTTGAAGCCCATATTCTTTTTTTAGCATTACATACTATATATTCTAGGCACTGCAAAAAAATTCAACGAAACTTTGCATATTTCGTGGGGTCCAAACTCTTTTAATCACGAAATTTCAAGTCAAGTTAAAAATATTTTAAAAAAATTAATATCAAAATAAAATTCAAAATACAATTCTCCGCAGAAAAGAATGAAATTTAAAATCTTAGCTAGCAAGATGCCTGTGCATTGCATGGAACATGAAGATGCATTTGTATGAGTAGTTTATCTTGTGGGAGAAAAGACTATTTTAATGTAATTGCCAGTTGGCTTTGGTTTTTATAAGAGTAGAGAGTAGAGAAATCTAGAAAAAATGATATTTTAATGTAATTGCCGGTTGGCTTTGGTTTAAAAATTTACATCCCATTTCTTACGACTTATAGCCTATTTTTTGGGGAATCCCATTTCTTACTACTTACATCCCTCCTTATCTTGAAAGATTTGCAGCCCAGCAGGGCTGAGAAAAGCATGTAGGCCTCGGTTTTGGTATTCTCCAAAAAAAAGAACCGGACTAGCCATTTTCAGAAAGAAAAAAGATATCAACTGGGCTCATCATGTGCTTAAATAAAAGCGTAAGCGTGGGCTAGACGGGCTACAACCCCCACACAACGTGCAGTTGAGCTCCGTCTCTGAAACTAAAAAATAACTGGGCGAGCTGCTGGGTCCCTGGTGTTATCTTCTCATTGTGTAATTTTCTCGTTTATTGACTACATTGACAATGGCATGGGACCTAGTTGTCAAACAATTAGGAGGAAGTATTTTTTGGCTTGTAATAACGAGGCAACTGCTTGCGTAATGCAATGACCCTGGTGGGTCCCTACTGTCAGCCTCTCCACGTACAATCATCTCTTGATTCCTCTTGGTTGTTGACCATGTTGACAACGCCAGATGGCGGCGGGCACAACGAGCGAACCAAGGCGGAGAATGACGGCGAAGCCTCGGATGGGAACGAACATCAACCATGGAAGATGCGGCAGTGTAGTGGTAGGTCGATGGGAGTACGAGGGCAACAACATGCAACTCAAGCTTACAAACGGTAGAAAAAGCTTAAGGATTAATTTTTCATCAAAATTTTAGACAAAACCCAGATTGAACATGGCAGTAGCATCTAAGCCAACCACTTATTTTCGCAATCACAAACAAATGGATCGGTCTGATCCATAAAGTCAACATCTTGTTCAAAAATATATATTTCAGGATGACTACAACTTGTTGTAAATAGAAGCCGAGTACGTCTAGAAGCCCATTTGTCCACCTGGAACTTCTTTTTTGCTGTTCAACGTGTCCGTCCATGAGAAATCTCTTGCTGTAAAACTTAAGCCTCATGGACAATAGTAACCTCGCATTCAAAAGGATGAATGTGACAAAGCTTCTGTTTGCTTGGCTGGATGCATATATTTCCATCGTTATTGTCCCCAAACGAATGTCATGAGAATTGAGAAAATTCTGGTGCTTATTACGCCACCGATTGGTTATACGTTTTTCTCCATGTGGTCGCAGTACCTAAGTAGACATGAAGATTGAAAACAGTTAAGGTCTGAAAAAAGAGTATGTCGAAAGAGCGGCAGCTGAACGGTTAATTCTAGTACAATATATACGAGCTTTCTGTGTGCATGAAATCATCACTTCTATATATAAATTCTCCAAAGATCGAAAGCATCGCCACCAAGCTAATAATTATGTTCAGATCAAAACTAGACATTCCGATATATAAGATCTTGATAGAATCCAGCAGCATTGATAGGCTATCCATGGACGAACTCTTCATTGAGCATATAACATAATATTAGTACCCAAAGTGTACTCCAAGATGATATAAAACTTATGCGCACAAATGAAAAATGCAGCTTATGATTACAAATGTGTAGATGATAATATACAGTAACTGAAAAATTGAGATGCCAAACACCAACTTCTTGTGATCATTAAACGGATCACGAATTACACCCAAGGTCTCCAGTTTGGGCGCAGAGATGACAGTTATTTGCGAAGGTCTATAACAATTATCAAGGAGAAACTTTGAAGTGAAGGGGCATCTTCGATGATGAGCTGTCGTCCTTCAAAACAAATTCCAATGCTTTTAAGGTGAGGCGACTTTATTTGTAGACAACCGATAGGGATTTCTATTCCCAAAACAATGAGCAAGCGCTCCAGGGCAGGGAACTGGAGTGGATGATGCTGTGCAGGGAGGCCTCCGACAGATAAACCACCACAAGCGAAAGTTTTTTTTGTAGTGGGAGTCAAAGCATTTGTACCAGATTGTCTGGTAGGTGGCACCGGGTGAAGTGGTGGTGTGGAGAGAGGAGGTAAACCGCGAGATGGACAATGGTGGTGTGGGCACGAGTTCTTGGTGTGTTCGTGGTATGAAACTTTCGTGGTAATGGTAGAACTCAAACTGCTTGAGTTTTCTGAATTCAGGGGATGTCTGGTAAGTGTCCACCGTGCCGGGTATGGACAGCATGTAGCGTGTCGGGATGCAGAGGCATTGAACAGGGCCCTGCTGGTGAGAGGGGACGATGGCTCTGAGCAAATCAAATTCAGGAAGGACAGATATCTGACGACAGTCGAGATTGAGGGGCGCGGTGCACCATAGAGGGCGCCATCGAGTTGAGAGTACTTGTGTGCGGCAGCAATCCTTGGTGGGGAGAAGCGAGATGATCTCCTCAAGGATGACATCCGGGAGATCGCTGATGCGGTCCACCGAAGATTCTACCGGTTCCTCAGATCCGGGTGGGAGGGGGGGGGGCTCGCCGCTCCTGCCCGCGCTGCCGGGTGTGGGATATACAACCGGCGTCGCCGCTGGCGGGAGCCTCATCTTCTTGGCACTGGGGCCAGCCGACTCCATTTTCCTTGTGGGCGTTGCGCCGAGCTCACAGGTTTGAGCAGAGTAGCCACAGACGAGCCTAGTGGCAGTGCGAGTGAGGAAGAAGGGGGGCAGGGGTTTTCTGTAGGAGTGAAAGAAGAGGAGCATGTGTTTTCTGTATGAGTGAGGAACAAGGTGAGCGGGGGTTTTCTGGACGAGTGATGAAGTTGGGGAGCGGGGGGAGACGGAAGCGGGAGAGCGAGCTGCAGTATAAGTGGAAGCGAGGAGGAAGGAGGGTTTTTCTGGGATCGCCCCCTCTTCAAGAAATACGGGCTTCTCGTCGCGAAAAACCAAAACAAATGGGCTTTAAGATGGATAGGCTTTTGTATCGGCCCAGTCGGCTGCCCATGTTTCGTACTGGAGGGCCTTGTGCTAGAGGCAGCCCGAGACACTCTCCAGCTTATTGCCCATTCAAAAGAAAAAAAAGACGCCTCCAGCTTATGGCTACTCATCGGTAACCTTTTTCAACTTCGCATCCACCAAATTAGAGGATGCGGTACTGGATGTAGACACTCACATTGGTCGTGTAGCACGGCAAAGTGAGGTGTCAAATAACAGGCCTACAATATACTCCCTCTGTCCCAGAATATAAGAACGTTTTTGATACTATGCTAGTGTTAAAAACGTTCTTATATTTTGGGACAGAGGGAGTACTTACTAGATTGTGAAGGTTCACAGGCTAGTCAACATTCACATTAAACTAAGCTTCAGAAGATACGGTATGCATACTAACATTCATAAGAAGCATGTTTATGCATCTCAATGATTCACCATACTATAACCAATACAAAGCTATGAGAAGGTGTGGAAATAAAGAAAATCGGTTGGTACTTCTCTGAGCAAAGGGCCTCCCTGCGCACACATTAATTTCCTGGGCATGCTTGTTTCTTCTCAATGTTGCGAGCACTTTGAGCATGTTGGCAACTCCACAACTAGCTAGTTGCCTCATCTTGCAATTGGTGCCGACACATTTGCAGCAAACACATGAGGCAGTAGAGATGACTCAACATGAGTCCATATTGTGCGGTTCCCCTGAAATCATCATCATTGTCCTGAATCTGAAAAGATAGGAAAACAATAGCTATACTTAAACGGTGTTGCAAAAGAGTATCACATATCAATAGCTCGGCATGACAAAACACGATCATCTGGACGAAGGGGATACTGACCTGCCTGAGGAAGATTATATATAATTTCATAAGTCCTTGGTGGATTTCCACCTTCGGCTGCACTGCTTGTTTGCTCGTCCACACATGAAAGGATCGTTCCGCACTACAATCAACAAGTCAACGTACGAATAAGCTTATTTCATCTTGCGGTGGTCATTGTACCTAGTTACGAATGTAGGAATACCTAGAGCACCATCAGGTTATCTGGCAGCAGGTTGATGCAGCCATATAAATTTTGTGCGGTGCTACCAAAATTGAGGTTTGTATCCCTTCCCGTTATGAGAATTCTTCTTGAAGTTGGTAGAATGTGACGGCTTGTTCTTTGCATCAAACTTGCCTTTCCCCTAAGATTTGTTCTTGTTGTTTTGGGGCTGGTTGGGCTGGAAGTTCTTCTCGTGTACCATGTGGGCACTAGAAGCTCCCTCAGCGACCCCAGCACATGTGTCTTTTGCTCTCACCTTCTCTTCAAAATCAAGAGTGCTAATGAGATCCGAAACAGAAAACTCATGTCTCTTGTTTTCCAGAGAAGTAGAAAAATCGTTCCACGAAGGTGGAAGCTTGGCAATGATGGTCCCAGCAACAAATTTGTCTGACAACACACACTTAAAGTACTCAAGTTCCTTAGCGAGTGACTGTATCTCATGAGTCTGCTGAACAACACAACGCTCATCGGTCATCTTGTAGTCACAGAATTGCTCCATGACGTACAACTCGTTGCCAGCGCCCGAGGCCCCAAACGTGGCCTCGAGCGCAGACCACATGTCTTTGCCACTGTCAAACAACATATATGAATCCACAGTGGAATCGTCATGAACACTCAGCAGGGCGGCTTGAAGAGGGTATCCATGTTCTCAAAAGTTTCCTGCTGTGTAGGATTATGATCACCCTCAGGCTTACCCTTTGTCGGGGGGATGAACCCCAGGCATGCAACGGAATCCAGATCATTTTCAAAAACAAAGGGGCCAGCGTCACCCCTCGATCCGGCTCGCACCTGGCCGGGTCGCTCAACCCGGGCAGGCCCTGCGACCCGGCCGGGATTTGCAAACCGGCCAGCCTCCTCGACTCGGCCCCAACAACCAAGCTCAAGACTTCTTCAACAAGCCAGCACCGCTGTTGGTGTGTTCTCCAAACCCGGCCAAGGGTCAATAGCCGTCCCATCCCAGCCGTACGATGGGACGAGACTCCACCAACTGATGACCGAAGCCACAGTGCCCCACCCATGCCTCTGGTCAGCCGGACGAGGCAACAGTGCCCCCACCTACCCGCTGACCAGGGCCGGCGTGGCAACAGTACGCCCGACATCACCCATGACGCCGGCAAGCGGCAACCTGACGGAGCGCCGCTGTAGCCGAGTTGACTCGGCCTCACCCTGACGATTGAGAAGATGGCACACAGTGCCCCCTAGGTGAATGGGGCCCGCGCCCGGCGAACCCGGCGAGCCCTGACACCCGGTGGGTCCTAGCACCAGGTTCCCGGAGGCTGACAACCCGGCCCTACGGCCTTGTAACAGTACCTTTGTACCCCTGGGGATTTACCTATAAAACCCCCCAGGAGCCCTCATGCATACGGGCAAGTAAGCAAGCAATCCACCCACTCACACGTCTAGCAAGCAACACCCGGGGAGAGGGAGTAGCCTAAGCCTTGGCCCGACCTCCTTCTTCCTCCATACAACTCTAGGAGAAACTATGTACTGCTACGTATAAACCACACTCGGCAGGACTAGGGGTGTTATCTCTCTGGAGAGCCCTGAACCTGGGTATGTCTTGCGTCCCGCGCTTGCTCATGCCGACCTCGCCTCTGGAGCCCACCAGTGCCCTCGAGCCTCCTCCTGTCTTTAGCCATCCCTTGGCATCTTCCGTGCGCCCACCACGACGCCCTTAGTGGCATCATAGCAGTACATGATCTGAAACCAATATACTGCTCTTGTGCGTCACCTTTTATATTGCACCCCCTTAAAAGTAGGCGGCTTCAAAAGCGTAGCAAAACCACTCGGAGTAAATTGCCTATAATCAGGTTTTTGGATTGGATTGTTGAATATCTGAGCAATTTACTATGAGATTTAATTTGAATCAACAGTAAATAGATCATGACAACAACTGCAAAGATGAAAGTAATTATGCGGACTAAACTAGGAGGACAGAATCACATACTGTACAGCGGGAGCAGAACCGCTGTGGTTGATGTTGTCACTCATGTCATTGATGAAGAGGTTACTGAGGTTGGGGAAGAAGGTTGTCATTGAGGAAGTCATCGCTGGCAGTAGTCACAGGAGTGTGCTCCCCAAAAACCTGATCGCCCCTCTCCTGTACAAGATCACAAAAGGCGGGGTTCGGAGGACTGTTGTCCCTTCTCATGGTGCACGCCGAAAGGAGGGCTGGAGAAGAATTGCGTGGCGGCGCTAAGATCTGCAATGATGCAAAACCATATGATACAACAGCGGCTAGGGTAGAGCCTGTCAGGTCGGTCGTGTGAGTGAGACCAAGTATAATAGTAGGACTTTGGCCCAAACCCCACGTCCAAGTCAATAATAGCCCTACTATCCAAAAGAATCGGAAACGGCTGAGTAATTAAGGTGTCCATTAATTATTAATTAATGAATTAATAAATTTTCCGACCAACAAAAATATAGACCACGTGGATAGCTTTTGTCCTTGGACAGACTCATTCCCGAAGAGCGCGCATGTAGGTTTCCTATTATCATGCTCATGCAAATGCTAGAATAGATCACATTATAAAGTGGTGCAACTCACACTCACCTAGCAGTATGGGACTAAACTTTAGTCCCACTCACACCACACTTAGAGCATGGTTAATAGTATAGCCAACATCCGACTATATGAAGTTGACACATCATCTAGAACCAACCTAATAGCCAGCTAGTACAATAGTTAGTCCCTTTAGTATAATACTATATCATTAATAATGACCCCACCTTTTGTCTCACAAAGTATGTTGGAGCTCCTGCTACAACCGGCTACAAGTTTACAACCGGCTTCTCTTCTCTCTCCTCTTCTCTCTCCTTCAACTAAGCACACATACTATATTTAAATCCTTATAGCCTGCTTATGTCATCTAATTGTAGTACTTGCTCTAAAGTTACTCTCCATTGTGTAGTCTAAAATGCCAGGCGTGCAGCGGCCGGTGCCCTCGGTCTGCGCGCCGCTTCAACGGCGGAAGCAATGATAGGTTGCGTCGCCCTGATTTGCCATCAATGTGGAGCGGTGGGCTCAGCTGGCGCCGGGCAGGACACGGGCGCGGGAGGGGGGGGGGGTTGTTGGGCCAAGAAGGTGAGAAGCCAACTTGGGATCGGTCCGGACGGGGAAATATCATGTGCTCCCATACTCACTAGTAGTTTCATGCATATGACACTAGTCTATGTTACTAATCCCTCCTTTCCGGTGTATAGGGCTTATCTCAAAATCTTAGTTTTTCCATTTTATAAGGATCAATTTGGTTGTTCCCCATCACAATTTTAGATTTCAAGGTGCATTAAATAATTGCATGCAAGTATTAAGAGAAAATTGACCAATGCATGTACTTTATGCATGCATGCATTCCAATTAATACAATCGTAAACATAAATTTTTGAGGTAAACAAGAGCATTAATTGGGTGCTTTTGAAAATTACAAAAAGTACTCCACCACTCATCATCTACCTTGGTTGGTGAGATTTTCGAATTGAGCCCCATAAACCGGAAAGGAGGGAGTCCTATAAACTGGAAAGGAGGGAGTAGTACAGTAATGTTATGATGGCTTCATTTATTAGCTTGTAGACTCATCTTATCTTGGGAAACGCTATGATACGTCTCCGTCGTATATACTTTTCCAAACACTTTTGCCCTTGTTTTGGACTCTAACTTGCATGATTTGAATGGAACTAACCCGGATTGACGCTGTTTTCAGCAGAATTGCCATGGTGTTATTTATATGCAGAAACAAAAGTTCTCGGAATGACTGAAACTCCACGAAGCGTATTTTTGGAAATAATAAAAAATACTGGCAAAAGATCAAGGCCAGGGGGCCCACACCCTAGCCACGAGGGTGTGGGCACGCCCCCCTACCTCGTGGGCCCCAGGAGCTCCTCCGACCTCAACTCCAACTCTATATATTCACTTTCGGGGAGAAAAAAAATCAGAGAGAAGTATTCATCGCGTTTTATGATACGGAGCCACCCCAAGCCCTAAAACCTCTCGGGAGCGTTGATCCGGAGTCCTTTCGGGGCTCCAGAGAGGGGAATCTGTCGCCGTCGTCATCATCAACCATCCTCCATCACCAATTTCATGATGCTCACCGCCGTGCGTGAGTAATTCCATCGTAGGCTTGCTGGATAGTGATAGGTTGGATGAGATTTATCTTGTAATCAAGTTAGTTTTGTTAGGGTTTGATCCCTAGTATCCACTATGTTCTGAGATTGATATTGATATGACTTTGCTATGCTTAATGCTTGTCACTAGGGCCCGAGTTCCATGATTTCAGATCTGAACCTATTATGTTTTCATGAATATATGTGAGTTCTTGATCCTATCTTGCAAGTCTATAGTCACCTACTATGTGTTATGATTCGGCAACCCCGAAGTGACAATAATCGGGACCACTCCCGGTGATGACCGTAGTTTGAGGAGTTCATGTATTCACTATGTGTTAATGCTTTGGTCCGGTACTCTATTAAAAGGAGGCCTTAATATCCCTTAGTTTCCGCTAGGACCCCGCTGCCACAGGAGGGTAGGACAAAGGATGTCATGCAAGTTCTTTTCCATAAGCATGTATGACTATATTCGGAATACATGCCTACATTACATTGATGAATTGGAGCTAGTTCTGTGTCACCCTAGGTTATGACTGTTACATGATGAACCGCATCCGGCATAATTCTCTATCACCGATCCATTGCCTACGAGCTTTCCATATATTGTTCTTCGCTTATTTACTTTTCCATTGCTATTGTTACAATCACTACAAAGTACCAAAACATTACTTTTGTTATCATTAACTTTTGCTACCGTTACCACTACTATCATATTACTTTGCTACTAAATACCTTGCTGCAGATATTAAGTTTCCAGGTGCGGTTGAATTGACAACTCAGCTGCTAATATTTGAGAATATTCTTTGGCTCCCCTTGTGTCGAATCAATAAATTTGGGTTGAATACTCTACCCTCGAAAACTGTTGCGATCCCCTATACTTGTGGGTTATCAAGTCTATTTTCTGGCGCCGTTGCCAGGGAGCATAACTCTATTCTTTGAGTCACTTGGGATTTATATCTGCTTATCATTATTAAGAACTTGAAAGAACCAAGATTTATCCCTCAACTACGAGGGGAGGTAAGGAACTGTCATCTAGCTCTGCACTTGATTCACCTTCTGTTCTGAGTAAGCTTGCGACACCTAAACCTGCTTCTGTTATTGATTCTGATATGTCGCATGTTATTGATGATGCCACTTCTGCTATGCATGATACTTATGATGAAACTACTTCTATGCTTGATACTACTATGCCACTTGGTGAATTTCTTGATGAACAACTTGCTAGGGCTAGAGAGAATGAAATTATTGAAACTGATAATATTGATGAAAGTGATGATGAAGACTCCCCCCTAATAAATATGAATTGCCTGTTGTTCCTGAGGGTTATGTTATGGATGAAGAAGCTACTAGAGCTATTTTAGCTTGCAATGATAGATATGATCTAAAGAGGTTATTAGCTAAATGGAAGCAGCAATCCCTTAATGCTAGAATAAAACCTGAACCTGCTTTTGCTACTTCACCTATCTGTGTTACTGATAAGGATTATGAATTCTCTGTTGATCCTGATATAATTACTTTGGTTGAATCTGATCCTTTTTATGGCTATGAATCTGAAACTGTTGTGGCACATCTTACTAAATTAAATGATATAACCACCCTATTCACTAATGATGAGAGAAGTCGCTACTTTTATATCCTTAAAATATTTCCGTTCTCACTAAAGGGTGATGCTAAGATATGGTTTAATTCTCTTGATCCTAGTTGTGTGCGTAGTCCCCAGGATATGATCTATTACTTCTCTGCTAAATATTTCCCTGCTCATAAGAAACAAGCTGCCTTAAGGGATATATATAATTTTGTGCAAATTGAAGAAGAGAGTCTCCCACAAGCTTGGGGGAGGCTTCTCCAATTACTTAATGATTTGCCTAATCATCCTCTTAAGAAAAATGAAATACTTGATATCTTTTATAATGGACTAACCGATGCTTCCAGAGAATACCTGGATAGTTGTGCTGGTTCTGTTTTCAGGGAAAGAACACCGGATGAAGATGAAATTCTATTAAATAATATGTTGACAAATGAAAATAATTGGACACTTCCTAAGCCTATTCCTAAACCAACTCCGAAGAAGAGAGGTGTTTTATTTCTCAGTCCTGAAGATATGCAAGAGGCAAAGAAATCCATGAAAGAAAAAGGTATCAAAGCTGAAGATGTTAAGAATTCACCTCCTATTGAAGAAATACATGGTCTTAATTTACCGCCTATCGAAGAAATGCACAATTTTAATCCATCTCCTATTGAAGAAATACATGGTCTTGATAACCCAACACACGTAGTAAAGGTAAATTCTCTCTATAGGTATGATAAAGCTAAAATCCCATTTACTAAGTTTGCTAGCCCATTCTTAGATGAGTTTGATAAATTTATGGTTAAGCAAGAAGACTTTGATGCTTATTTTGGTAGAACACTTGGGTGATTATATGGCTAATGTCAAAGGTGAACTTAAACTTATTAGTAAACATGCTTCTATGGTTACCACTCAAGTAGAACAAGTACATAAAGCTCAAAATGATTTGCGCAATGAATTGAATAGTAAGAATAATGATTATGCTGTTAGAGTGGCTACTAGAACAGGTAAAATGACTCAAGAACCTTTGTATCCTGAAGGCCACCCTAAGAGAATTGAGCAGGATTCTCAAAGAAATAATATAGATGCACCTAGTCCTTCTAAAAGGAAGAAAAAGAAAAATGATAGGACTTTGCATGCTTCTAGTGAACCTATTGCTGAAACACCTGAGAATCCAAATGATATTTCTATTTCTGATGCTGAAACACAATCTAGTAATGAACATGAAACTAGTGATAATGTTAATGATAATGTCCATGTTGATGCCCAACCTAGCAATGATAATGATATAGAAATTGAACTTGTTGTTGATCTTGATAACCCACAATCAAAGAATCAACGTTATGATAAGAGATACTTTGTTGCTAGGAAACATGGTAAAGAAATAGAACCATGGGTTCAGAAACCCTTGCCTTTTCCTCCCAAACCATCCAAGAAAAAGGATGATGAGGATTTTGAGTGCTTTGCTGAAATGATTAGACCTATCTTTTTGCGTATGCAATTAACTGATATGCTTAAAATGAATCATTATGCTAAGTACATGAAAGAAATTGTTACTAATAAAAGAAAGATACCGGAAGCTGAAATTTCCACCATGCTTGCTAATTATACTTTTAAGGGTTGAATACCAAATAAACTTGGAGATCCAGGAGGGGGCATAGCGGGCCAACTTACTGAACTCATACATGTACTGCCCCACAGTACGGTTTCCCTGGCGTAAGTTGCGAAACTCATGCTTCTTCATGCTCATAGCTCCAGTTCAGACATGTGCAGTGCGGAATGCTTGTTGAAATTGCTCCCAAGTGACATTGGCTATGGGGAAAGTGGCTGTATAATTCTCCCACCATGAGGCTGCGGGTCCATCCAATTGATGTGCGGCAAAACGCACCTTCTCTACATCTGTTCAACTTGCGGTGGTCAACTCCCTTCCAATCCTACGGAGCCAGTCATCAGCAACTATTGGCTCGGTGCTACTGGAAAACACCGATGGTTGCAACCTTAGAAAACGAGCTAAGTTGTCAACTGGAGGTGGTGGCGTTGGGTTGTTGTTGTTGCCTTGGTTCTGGACTAGTAGCTGCATCAAGGCATTCTGCTGTTGGATCAACTGAGTGAGCTCCGGTGGGAAGACAAATCTGGGGTCATGTCTCGGAGGCATCTGATGGGTTTAGAGGGGAGAGATTAGAATAGAATGAGGTCTAGTGAGAAGGCACTACCCATATGCACATGAGACAAACACATTCATATCACACCACTCAATTCAAACAAGGGCATACAAATGATCTAACTATCGTTACAAAAGTGCTTGGACTACTACTATATACATGGGGGAATACTACTGATAATATGGTGGTCGACTAGGAATTTTGATCAGTGGAAGACTCCATGATATCCGCTCCAGCTTCGTCTTCATAGTCATCATCAGTACTATCGGGGTCGGAGTCGGTGCCGTCGATGATAATGTAGTCCTTAGGATGGTCGTCATCTCCTCCTGGCGCAGGGTCTCCCATGAACACTCCTAGCTTCCTTGTCAGGTCGTCGTTCTTCTCCACTAGTATTGCAATTTCCTCCTCGTATCCGTCGCATGTAGACTTGAGTTCCTCTTATAGCTCCATGTTCCTAGTCATCACCTTCTTCAGGTCTATCATGCTTGCGCACATCTGGTTCTCCTGGCGACGAATGTGTTGGTTTAACTACTGGATAAAGCTGCAATGGACATGTCCCTCTTGGTGCTGATCATCTCCCATTGCTCATCTCGGCGCCCACATATCTGGTAGATGGTGTCCTTAAGTTCCTTCTGATAAACTTCGCTGATGCATCCCATGGCGATGTGGGCTGCCATGCTCTTTCCTAGACTCCAGGTTGGTGCATCAAAGGAAAACTCTATGGGTTCAGTAACTGGCATAAATGTCCTTCCTGGAACTTGAACTCGAATCATCCAACGCTCCTCTTTTGGTAAAGTGGCGGTGTAGGTCCCGGTGAAGCTTGGTATTCCGATGTTCATGTACCTAGTGACTTCCTTAAAGTGTCGTCCAAAAGGTGTGTCTTCATCTGGTTGTGCAAACTTGTTTCTTGAGTCCGCCATCCTATAGAGTGGAAAAAGAGAGAGGAGACAGAAATGAGTAGAGAAGAGTGACCTATGGCTTATCTTAGTGGCCGTGTCCTACAATCAGTGTGTGCTATGATACCATCTTGTAGCGATCTGACCTCAAACAGTCAAATCTCTGTGCATAAGTGTCATCTCTAGATCGGTAATGCTGACACACACAATACTTTGAAGGATTTATAATAGAGTAGCAATCACACACTTATTACATCGATAGTCTCAAGAGAGAACTTATTACAATAATATGGCTTAAGGCCATCTAAGTATGATAACAACGGAAGGCTTTGAAGATAAAGTGAGTCCATCAACTCCAACAGCATAGCTGAGT
Source organism: Triticum urartu (assembly GCF_003073215.2). Lineage (NCBI taxonomy): Eukaryota > Viridiplantae > Streptophyta > Magnoliopsida > Poales > Poaceae > Triticum > Triticum urartu. Next base: position 650,052,509 of record NC_053024.1, on the reverse strand, counting down.
GCACGACAAATGACCTAGCGCACCTTACTCTTCATCTGAAAAGTCTGCAACATAATATGTTGCAGCCCGAAACAGGTCAGCACATGGAATATGCTGGCAAGATAACACAATAGAGCAATGAACAAATAAATGCTATCACTACATGCATATATGGCTGGTGGAGGCTCTATGGTTATAATGTGTTTGCGAAAAGCCATTTTTCCTACAACAAAGGGATATATTTTGTTTAACTATCATAGTAGTTGATAAACATTGAGAATGGTAACCCCATCTCAATCCCAATTACACAGTAATTAACAACCCAACAAATTAATTTAGAGTGATGAGATCAACAGGATAGTCCAAGTACTAGATACTCAAGATGTCCATAACCGGGGACACGGCTAACCATGATTAGTTTGTACACTCTGCAAAGGTTTGCGCACTTTCCCCATAAGACTGGATCTCCTCCGTTGGATTTCTCGCACTACATGGTGTTTGAGAAACGGATGACCGAGACACAGTCTTTCAGAGGCATTAACTCTTTACTCTGGGTGGACAGTTACACCTACTTTCCCCTACATCTGCTAGCCCACCACTAAAATAGATCATGCAACATACTCAACTATGCTAGAGCCCATAATAGCTTGTGGCTGCACACGGAAGTTTCTAGCATGAATAATCTTATGATCCCTTTGAGCCTGGGTGGCGAACCAAAGGACAACACTGGTATATCCCCAGGTGCCCGCAACCAATCCACCCAGATGTGTATTTAAGTATCCACCTTAAGTTAACCATTAATTATCAATCTCACATTTGTCATGGGTCTCTCAAACCAAACCACGTCTACGAGCATAGCATAGCAATATGAGCATAACGTAGAAGCAACTCCCTGTTGGAAATATGCCCTAGAGGCAATAATAAATTAGTTATTATTATATTTCCTTGTTCATGATAATCGTTTATTATCCATGCTAGAATTGTATTGATAGGAAACTCAGATACATGTGTGGATACATAGACAACACCATGTCCCTAGTAAGCCTCTAGTTGACTAGCTCGTTGATCAATAGATGGTTACGGTTTCCTGACCATGGACATTGGATGTCGTTGATAACGGGATCACATCATTAGGAGAATGATTTGATGGACAAGACCCAATCCTAAGCCTAGCACAAAGATCGTGTAGTTCGTTCACTAAAGCTTTTCTAATGTCAAGTATCATTTCCTTAGACCATGAGATTGTGCAACTCCCGGATACCATAGGAATACTTTGGGTGTGCCAAACGTCACAACGTAACTGGGTGGCTATAAAGGTACACTACAGGTATCTCCGAAAGTGTCTGTTGGGTTGGCACGAATCGAGACTGGGATTTGTCACTCCGTGTGACGGAGAGGTGTCTCTGGGCCCACTCGGTAGGACATCATCATAATGTGCACAGTGTGATCAAGGAGTTGATCACGGGATGATGTGTTAAGGAACAAGTAAAGAGACTTGCCGGTAACGAGATTGAACAAGGTATCTGGATACCGACGATCGAATCTCGGGCAAGTATCGTACCGCTAGACAAAGGGAATTGTATACGGGATTGATTAAGTCCTTGACATCGTGGTTCATCCGATGAGATCATCGTGGAACATGTGGGAGACAACATGGGTATCCAGATCCCGCTGTTGGTTATTGACCGGAGAGTCATCTCGGTCATGTCTGCATGTCTCCCGAACCCGTAGGGTCTACACACTTAAGGTTCGGTGATGCTAGGGTTATAGAGATATTAGTATGCGGTAACCCGAAAGTTGTTCGGAGTCCCGGATGAGATCCCGGACGTCACGAGGAGTTCCGGAATGGTCCGGAGGTAAAGAATTATATATAGGAAGTGCTATTTCGGCCATCGGGACAAGTTTCGGGGTCACCGGTATTGTACCGGGACCACCTTAAGGGTCCCGGGGGTCCACCGGGTGGGGCCACCTGCCCCGGGGGGCCACATGGGCTGTAGGGGGTGCGCCTTGGCCTATATGGGCCAAGGGCACCAGCCCCAAGAGGCCCATGCGCCAAGAGAGAGGGAAAGGGGAGAGTCCTAAAGGGGGAAGGCACCTCCGAGGTGCCTTGGGGAGGATGGACTCCTCCCCCCCTTGGCCGCACCCTTTCTTGGAGGAAGGGGCAAGGCTGTGCCCTCCCCCTCTCCCTTGGCCCTATATATAGTGGGGGAAAAGGGAGGGCACTCTAATCTAAGGCCTGGCGCCTCCCTCCCCCTCCCATGACACATCTCCCTCCTCCTGCAGCGCTTGGCGAAGCCCTGTTGGAATCCCGCTACTTCCACCACCACGCCGTCGTGTTGGTGGATCTCCATCAACCTCTCCTTCCCCCTTGCTGGATCAAGAAGGAGGAGACATTGCTGCTCCGTATGTGTGTTGACCACGGAGGTGTCATCCGTTCGGCGCTAGGATCATCGGTGATTTGGATCACGACGAGTATGACTCCATCAACCCCGTTCTCTTGAACGCTTCCGCGCGCGATCTACAAGGGTATGTAGATCCACTCCTCCCTCGTTGCTAGATGACTCCATAGATTGATCTTGGTGACACGTAGGAAAATTTTGAATTTCTGCTACGTTCCCCAACACTCCCAATGTTTGATAATAAAAGGGCAATAGGTTATACCTCATCATCTACTTCCCAGACCCATAAGTTAAAAGATCCTACTCATGCAACGTTTGAGGATTGTAACTAATGCATAAAACTGGGTAAAGAAGAAGTATGATCAAAGTGTTACTTGCCTTGCTGATGATCTGCAAACCCTAGAGACTCGTAGTAGCACGCTTCGCACTCCGGGTATTCTATCACAAACAAACAATAGCATACATAAGCACTCAAGCATAGATGCAAGGGTAAAACTCAAATAGGAAGATCCAATCTGAAAGTTCAACTGAATAGCTTCGATTTGCAAAAATAATCAATCGAATCGGAACTACGGAACAAAAACTACGGCCAAAAGAACTTCGAATTCAAATCTGCTTGAAACCAAATTTTAAATTGTCAAAACCATGTTCAAATTGATTAACTGGAAAGAGGGCTTTGAGGCGAAGATTTTGGCGTTAGTTTCACTGGATTTGGACGAATATTTAAAAAGTTATGAGGGTTTAAAGATCAGGGGCTAATCTGCGATAAAAGTAATGGCGGATAGGTCCCTGGCCGGAAAAAAACCTATCGGATGAACGTCCTCTAATAGAGACTAGAAAATGAATTCGTTCGTTAAAACGAACTAACGAACGAACGTTCGCCAAAAACGCTAACCGAAGAAAAATCGAGAAAACCGAACCGATCTAAAAAAATAATCTAGGGTTCTAAAAAGACCAAACGGTTTATACCTAAAACCAAAAAAAACGGCGGCAACGAAGTCAACGGCGGCGGCTCGGAATTCCGGCGAGGCGGCGACGTCGGCGCGGGGCGGCGGGGCAGTGGCGCGGCACGGGAAACGGCGCGGGCAGCAGCGGCGGCGGCGGCGGCACTGGTGGCGGGACTGGCGATGTGGGGGAGAGGGCTGTGGCGGCGCTGGTGGTGGGGCTGGCGATGTGGGGGAGAGGGCGGCGGCCGGGGGTTTATAAAGAGGGGGGGTGCTGGTGGCTTAGGGGAGGAGCTGGCGGCGGCGGAGTCCGGGCGGGACAAGGCGGCGGCGGTGCGGCTCAGGACTCCATCCCGAGTCGGAGCAGGAGGCGGTGCGGGGTGCTGGGCCGGCCCGGCTCGGCTGGGCCGTTGGCCCAGTCGGGCGACGCGTTTTTTTAATAAATTCTGCCAAAATGGAAACATCCTAAATAAATATAAATAAATCTAAAAATGCCAAAAACAATTTTCACCATCTAAATAAAATATTTAGAACATAGTGAACATTCTCTGGCCTAAAATGCAATTTTTTGAAGAAAAAATGCATATTTTTCTTATTCAAATAAATCTCAAATAAAATCAAAATAAAATATATATTTGATTTTAACATCCCCCCCAATATTTCTTTCATTTTGGAGAAGTCATATTATCTCCTCTCTTTTATTTTTATATTGGAAATATTTTGGAGAGAAAAAATATTGAAACCAAAATGATCCTTTTTTCAAATTTGAGAAGAATGCAAATATGGAAATAGTGAAATCCTGTAAGTGCATCTAGTCCCACCCCTAGTTGGTTTTGGAGTATTGACGACAAACCTAGTTGAGAGACTAATGTGTTTGTGAGAATTGCAGGATAACATAGGTAGAAGTCCCTCATTGATTCGGTTTTCCTACCAGAGATGACCCCTAAAAATGTATGAAGACATTGATGTCAAAGGTGGTATATGCAGATATTCACATTGAAGACTATGACAAGAGAAGACATCGCATGAAGCCTATGGAGCTCGAAGACTTAGATCTTTCGTAGTTCTTTTTCTTCTTTGTTGAGTCATAGGAACCACCGTACTGTTAAGTGGGGTCCAAGAGAACCAGTCAGAATGACTAAAGTGATGCTTAACCAAAACCTATGTCTTCGAGTGAAGACTATGAGAGCGAATCTTGTCCAGAGTCGGACAAGTCAGCTTTGCTTGTAGCCCAAGTAAAGTTGCCGTGTGTGTTTGAAATCTGACCGTTGGAATACGTGTCAGTTCCTTAGTGACCCAGGGTCATTTCGGACAAATCAGGTCGGGTTGCCTAGTGGCTATAAATAGCCCACCCCCTACAACCATAAACGGTTGGCTGCTCAGGGTTAGAGTACGGCTTTTGTCGTTTGAGAGCAACCCACCTCAAAACCTTTGAGAGAGAATTCCTTGCGAGGATAAAGCCCTAACCACCCAGAGCCAAAGAGTGTTAGGCATCACTTAAGTCTTCTTGTCTGTGTGATCTGAAGACTTATTGCACTTGAGGACTGTGAATCCTCCAGCCGGTTAGGCATCGTGTTCTGAGCATCCAAGAGACATTGTGGATCGCCGGTGAACAAAGTCTATGAAGGTTTGGGAGTCTACCTTGAAGACTTACCAGAGTGATTGGGCGAGGTCTGTGTGACCTTAGCTCAAGGGGAATACGGTGAGGACTGGGTGTCCTGAGCTGCGTGTTCAGGACTGGGTGTCCAGGACTGTGTGTCCTCAGGTTTAAATACCTAGCCGCCCTAACCAGACGTACAGTTGTCACAGCAACTGGAACTGGTCCAACAAATCATTGTCTTCAACGAGTCACTGGTTTCATCCTTCCCTTCCCTTTACTTACTGTTGGTCCTTGTGAAGTCATTGTATGATTGCACTATCTTTTGTCTTCATTGACTGACTGCGAGTTCCGTTTGGCTTCATAATATCTTCCTACCTGATCCTTACTACCTAGTTGCTATTGGTCATTGTGCTTTCACTTCATTGAATATTTGACTATGGTTTGCCTAGTGTAGTCTACCTTCCGCTGGATGGTAATAGGTTTATTTGTATCGTTTGTCTTCGAAACTTCCATGTTTTGAAGACTTTCATAAAAATCGCCTATTCACCCCCCCTCTAGTCGATATAACGCACTTTCAATTGGTATCAGAGCGAGGTACTCCCTTGTTCTGTGTGATTCGGTTTAACCACCTGGAGTTTTAGCTATGTCGACTTCAGGGATAATTAAAGTCTCCGCTGCGTGCCCCGTCTTCGATGGAACTAAATATCCCTACTGGAAGAATAAGATGCGCATGCATCTTGAAGCCATTGACGTCGACCTATGGTATGTCGTCAAGAACGGCGTTCCCAAGGCTGGTGAAGGTGTCACCGCTGCTGATGTCAAGAAGTTCGTTCAACTGGACTCCACTACCAAACACGAAGTCGTCAAGACGCTGCTGAGATCACTTGATAGTTCATTTGACATCCTGGCCCTGATGATTCAAGAACGTCCTGATTTCAAGACACTCGATCCGTCTGACATACTTGAGAGGCTCAACACACATGAGTTTCAGCTTTCGGAGAAAAAGAGATATCTACGGTCCAAACTATGGGCGAACTCGTGCCTTGAAGGCAAAAGCTGTCTCCTCATCTGAAGAAGAATCTGACAGCAGTTCTGATGATCCTGAAGACATTGGAAAGGAACTTGCTATGCTTGTGAAGAAGTTCCAAAAATTCACCAAGAAGAAAGGCTTCAGAAAGTCTTCACGATCAAGCTCAAGGAATGATGAAGCTTCTGCTCATGACTACAAGAAAAGATCATGCCACAAGTGCAAGAAACCTGGCCACTACATCTCTAAGTGTCCGCAGTGGGAAAATGAGAACAACAAGAAGAAGAAGAGCAAGGAGTATGACTTTGACGACAAGAAGAAGACGAAATACTCAAAGTCTTCTTCCAAGTCTTCCTCCAATTCTTCATCACACAAGAAGAGCTCATCTGGCAAGGCACGTGCGTTTGTTGGCAAGGAAATGGATTCAGAGGAGGAGTCCGCTTCTGAGGTGGCGGAGGTGGAGTCTGAGGAGTCCGATTCTGTCGTTGCGAGTCTGGCTACAACATATGTTGCCAAGTCCATCTTTAACACTGAAGACAATGACTCCATCACCGACACCGATGCAAATGACAAGGACTACTCCGCTCCTACCTACTGCTTCATGGCACGTGGTGCCAAGGTAAACACACGCACTACTCACTATCAAACATCTAGTGACAATGACTCTGATTGTGGTTCCAAACCCAGCTACAAAACACTCGCTAAAATTGCAACTGAACAACAGAAAACCATGGAACACATTCAAAAACTGTTAGACAAAGGCGATGATCTGTTAGACGCTGAAATGACTCGATCTCAGTCCTTAATTGAAGACATAAAAAATCTTCACGTTAAGTATGAGGAACTTGAAAGTCATCATGAAACGCTCTCAACAGCTCATGAAAGGCTTTCCTATGATTATCTTCAAAGGAAGCAAGATCTTGAGAAATTGAGAGCGGCTCATGAAGATCTCCAGAAAGAAAACGAGTCGCTTCGCGCCAAACAGATCAGTTTAGCTCAGGAAGGATTTGAACCACCATGTCTTAAATGCATTGAGCGTGATAATGCTACTTCTGTTGCTGAATGTTCTACTGCTGCTACTGTTGCAATATCTTCAACTGTTGATGTGGGAACTAACCCCTCTGCTGAGGATACCACTGCTATTGTTGATGAGAATGCTAGGTTGAAGACATTGCTTGAAACGGGGATGTACAAAAGTCTTAAAGGGCATCAGACACTATGTGATGTCCTCAAAAGGCAGATCCTGAATCGAAACCTGAGGAAAGAGGGTGTTGGGTTCGTAAGGAAAATGAATGCTGATGGCTCTTACTGGAAACCTGAGCAGTACCCCAAAACCAGATGGGTTGCTGCAAAGGAACCTTCAGCAGATCCATCCACTCTATCTGGCTTCACTTGTGCTAACCCCATTGTCATTGATGAATCCTTTGATCCAAACTATAAACTTTTTAAGAATCAGAATGGTGAAGTGTTTGCCAGGTACATTGGTACTAACTGCAGGAATGGACCGCCTATGAAGAAGATCTGGGTGCCGAAAAAGTGTTTGGAGAATCTTCCTGTGAATGTCATCATGACACCACAGGTGAAGAAGACGAACCCCAGACCACAGGCTTCATATGGTCCAAAGGCTTCATACAGATAGAGGACTCACCTGAGTCGCACTAACGCAAATGTTTTGCAGGGAAACCATACTCAGGCCTATGAATATGAGCGCGGTTCATCAAACCGCCATGTTCATAAGACCAAGAACTATTCTACTTATTCTTATGAGTACTATTGTCCGCCTGCAAGACTTTTTGCTAGGGCTCCAAAGCCAAAGTTCTCAGATGCTGCACTTAGACTTATTGCTTCTAAGCCACCCTTGAAGATGTGGGTGGCTAAGAAAGCTTAACTCTCTTTTGCAGGGAAGGGTCTCCAGCAGAAAACCAAAATCGTCTGACGCTATTGCTGGGGACCTTAAACATCTTATAGGGCGCAAGATCAAATGCCCGAATGGTCTTATTATGTATTTCGTTCCTAAATCGCTTGCTACTCTCCCTATCAGTCCTAATCTGGATCTAAGCTTTCATAACCCACTGGTTCGTCAAATGTTTTTGCTTCACAATTCTCTTCGTGAAGCCTATCCCCCTAACTGCACTGTAGGGTACGACACCAGTTTCTTCAGAATGGATTATTGATAGTGGGTGTACCAATCACATGACTAGCAAAAGAAGCCTTCTTATGGACTCAACCTTACGTCCATCCGACAAGACTCACATCACATTTGCTGACACTGGTAAAAGTAAGGTATTGGGTCTGGGTAGAGTTGCAATCTCAAAGGATCAACACATGGATAAAGTCATGCTTGTTGAATCCCTTGGCTTCAACTTAATGTCTGTCTCAACGCTTTGCGATTTGAACATGATCGTAATGTTTGGAAAATATCGCTGCCTTGTTTTAATGGAATCTGACAAGTCTCTTGTGTTTGAAGGGTATCGGAAAGATGATCTGTACGTGGTAGATTTCTCAGCAGGACCACAGCTTGCCGTATGTCTTCTAGCAAAAGCTTCAGAATGCTGGCTCTGGCATCAGAGGCTAGGGCATGCGGGCATGAGGAACCTGCACACCCTTGCAAAGAAGAAGCATGTCATAGGCATCGAGGGCGTCAAGTTCAAGAAAGATCACTTATGCGGTGCCTGTGAAGCAGGAAAGATGACGAGGGCCAAACATCCCTCGAAGACAATCATGACAACAACTCAACCCTTCGAACTACTCCACATGGATCTTTTTGGTCCCACTCATTACTCAACTCTTACTACTACTGCTTGTCTCTATGGCTTTGTCATTGTTGATGATTATTCTAGATATACTTGGGTGCACATAATCCTATACAAGACTGAGGTGCAGGATGTCTTCAGACGCTTCGCCAATCGAGCAATGAACAACTATGGCGCCAAGATAAAGCACATTAGAAGTGACAATGGCACTGAATTCAAGAACACTGGCCTTGATACATATCTTGATACTTTGGGTATCACACATGAATTCTCAGCTCCGTACACGCCTCAACAGAATGGCGTCGTCGAACGCAAGAACAGAACACTCATTGAGATGGTCCGAACGATGCTTGATGAATACAAGACTCCAAGAAAATTCTGGCCTGAAGCCATTGATACTGCATGCCATACAATCAATCGTGTTTATCTTCACAAGCTTCTGAACAAGACATCTTATGAGCTCCTTACTGGCAAGAAGCCAAATGTCAGTTACTTCAGAGTATTTGGCGCCAGGTGCTGGATCAAGGATCCACATCACACTTCAAAATTTGCACCAAAAGCACATGAGGGTTTTATGCTTGGATATCGAAAGGATTCGCACTCCTACAGAGTCTTCAATCTCTTTCATTATAAAGTGGTTGAAATAGTGGATGTGCGGTTCAATGAGACTAACGGTTCACAAAGAGAGCACCGGCCAAATGTGCTAGATGAAGTTCCATCCAGTGAATCAATCAAACTTATGGGAACTGGAGAAATCATACCCTTTGAAGCTCAACCTGAAGAGGAACTTATCATCTCCGCACCTGATCAACCTGAAGACAATGCTTAGCCTGAAGACAATCCCTCTAACAATGACAATGATCAACAAGAGCAAAATCTTCGCCCTGTACATCCTCGTGTTGCCAATGAAGTGCAGATTGAGAGAATGATTGATGGCATCAATGCACTCGGTCCGCTCACTCGTTCAAGGGCAACACAGCTAGCAAATTTCTGTGGGCACTTCACATTCATCTCAATAATAGAACCCAAGAAAGTTGAAGAAGCCTTCATGGAACCTGAATGGATTCAAGCTATGCAAGAAGAGCTTCAACAGTTTGAGCTGAATAATGTATGGGAACTGGTTAAGCATCCTAATCCTCAGAAGCACAATATAATAGGCACCAAATGGATATACCGCAACAAGCAAGATGAGCATGGTCAAGTTGTCAGAAACAAAGCTCGTCTCGTTGCTCAAGGATATACTCAAGTGGAAGGCATTGACTTCGATGAAACATTTGCTCCTGTGGCTCGACTTGAAGCCATACGCATACTGCTGGCCTATGCAAATCATCATAACATGCTTCTATATAAAATGGATGTGAAGAGCGCTTTTCTCAATGGCAAGATTGAAGAAGAAGTGTATGTTGCACAACCGCCTGGCTTTGCAGATCCAAAACATCCTGACATGGTATACAAGCTCAACAAGGCACTGTATGGCCTCAAACAAGCCCCTCGGGCTTGGTATGACACACTCAAATACTTCCTGAAGAGCAAAGGCTTCATACCTGGTTCCCTCGACCCCACTCTCTTCACGAAGACATATGATGGTGAACTGTTTGTGTGCCAAATATATGTGGATGACATTATCTTCGGCTGCACCAATCAGAAGTACAGTGAAGAGTTTGGATATATGATGCAAGAGCAATATCAGATGTCCATGATGGGAGAGCTGAAGTTCTTCCTCGGTCTTGAAATATGACAGCAATGCAACGGCATCTTCATATCTCAAGAGAAGTATCTCAAAGATTGCCTGAAGAAGTTCGGTATGCAAGACTGCAAAGGCTTCACGACGCCAATGCCAGCCAAACATCATCTGGGTCCCGACGACAATGGTAAAGAGTTCGATCAAAAGGTATACCACTCCATGATTGGTTCTTTACTTTATCTATGTGCATCTAGGCCAGATATTATGCTTAGTGTTTGCATGTGTGCTCGATTCCAAGCGGCACCAAAGGAGTCGCATCACTTAGCTGTGAAGCAAATTCTTCGATATTTGGCTCACACCCCAACTCTAGGATTATGGTATCCAAAGGGCTCAGAGTTTGATCTGGTTGGATTCTCGGATGCTGATTATGCTGGTGACAAAGTTGATCGCAAGTCTACATCAGGCACATGTCACTTTCTGGGACGATCACTTGTATGTTGGTCTTCAAAGAAGCAGAACTGTGTATCTCTCTCCACTGCTGAATCTGAATACATTGCTGCCGGATCTTGCTACGCTCAGCTTCTGTGGATGAAGCAAACACTCAAGGACTATGGCATTCATCTGAAGCAAGTGCCACTTTACTGCGACAACGAAAGCGCCATCAAGATTGCCAACAACCCAGTTCAGCACTCGAAGACAAAGCACATTGAAATTCGTCATCACTTTATCAGAGATCATGTTGTGAAGGAAGACATTGATATCATACACGTCAACACTGAAGAACAATTGGCAGATATCTTCACCAAGCCCTTGGATGAGAAGAGATTTTGCAAGTTACGGTGTGAGCTAAATATCTTGGAATCCTTAAATGTCCTGTGATCAGGCATACATCCTAACACTTATGCATATTGATGACTTAGATGTGCAACACACGAAGTAAAGTATATCTTCAATCAATGAAGACATACATTCTAAGTGTGAATACATTAATGTGGAATTAGACTTCAGAGCGCCACGATAATTGTGCGCCGTGTCTGGGTCTAATACTTCCTATACGGTGGGTAACGCCACCACCAAAGGTTCTGTTTGAAATGTTTCACTCATGGCGTTACATTTGCTATGTCTTCACATTTGGTTTAACTTCAATCTCAACATGTCTTCATGATTATCTTCACTATGTTGATTATATATATACTAGTGTTCTCTCCTCTACAGCATTCACTTATAGCTATGTCTTCGTGTTGAATCTTTTGAACTAAGTGAATGTGATCGGACCCTAACCTCTCTATGCTTTCTATCTCATACTCTATCTCTCCAAATCATATGCATTCTATTGAAACTGTCGAATGTCTTCTCTGCGTCCTTGTCAGCAGAAGATACAGAGACAAACATTAAGTCCGTTTTCAATGCTCATTCCTTCACCTGAAACCCGGAGAAGTGGGAACGACCACCCGACAATCCAGGCGTGCATGGGACGTGGAACAACCTCCGACATGCTGCATGATGGCCACGTGTTCCTCAGATGTGAATCGCCAGGGGCACCTGTGTAATAACACTGAGCCGCCCCTGTCCCTATAAATACACGCCTCACCGCAGTCATTATCTCTTCTTCCACACTCGCACGAACCCTAGCGCCACCGCTAGCCCTCGACGATGCCGGCGACGAAGCGCTTCGCTGCCGCAACCTCTCCGACACCGTCTTCACGCCGACCGCGGACATCGTCTTCTCCACCGTCGCCGTAGATGTCCTCCGTCGCCAAGTCAGGGCACGGACGATCGAACTGCTCGGCCTCCTCTTCCACTCTGTGTAGCAGTTCCTTGTGTGGTAAATAAAACTTCCTTTTTCCGGCCCCTTTGATCCTTCAGATTCGTCACTTTCTACCACAAGTAGTTTATGTTCACACATGTTGGATCCACTTCATACTTCATCTCATATTATGCCTAGTATGTTCACTTATGCTTCACAAAGCAGTTAGATTCCTCACTTGTACTGATCTCTCGATTTGTACAAATCTAGAACCAACTCCTTATCTATGAGTGAATGTCTTCGCACGATGAGGTCAAATCTTCTAAACTGATTTATCTTCAAAATCTTCTGAGAATGCATATGACCTCTTCCCCTTCCCTCGCACCTTAATGCTGTCACAGGTACATGTCCGTGGGAGAATCCCTTGGTTCTCATAGTCTGCATTCATTTGCAGAATTCTTACAGCATCATATAAATTCTCCCGAAGCCAGTTCCTGTTTGTCCAGCAAGCGAAGCGAAAGCCTCTGAAGCCTTTGAACGTGTTGAAGCCATTCAGGTTAAAGTTCATGGCTACAGAGAAATCTGCAAGGAAGGGAGGCAGACAACATCGTGGGGGAACATCAAAAGATTTGCCTGATGACCTCTCAGAGCTTTACAAGACAGATCCTGAAGAGGATTACAATCAGCGCAAGACACGAATCCAATGGATTTGACGATATTGGGCAGAACAGTGGTTCAAGTACAGATTTGTGACAAAGGAATATGCTGAAAAGAATGCCATCAAGCGACCATGGGGAGACATCCTCTACAAAAATCTTCAACCCAGGTCCAGAGATGAAGCCATTGAACAAGGCTTCTATCGCTGCATGGTCCGTGGACCACAGCCTGCGGATGCTGACCCATCGTCACTGCTATGGTGTCGTGATGACAATCTGTTCAAGCGCAAATTCCAGTTTACCCAGAACTCAGCGAAGTAGAACAAGAAGTCTTTGGGATTAGACTTCAACCCTGGTCCTTCTGCTCCCCATGCCGATGGAACTCGCGAAGCTGAACCCAATCTTCTTGGGCCCTTCTACAACTTGGAAGGTCTCATCACTCATATTGTGGTTCAAGGGACAGCCGTGAATGAGCCTGCAGATGACGCTAAATCAGATGAAGCACCTGCAGCACCGAAGCCAAAGAAATTGAAGTAGCCAAAAGCTTCAAAGCCTGCCTCTGCCCCAAAAATCTCACGGGTGAAGCCACTGGCCACTGCACCTCCTGAAGACAGTGTGCAGTCTGAAGACTTGTCACGCATCTCCATGCCCCAGAAGGTCAAGATGCCTCTGCCACACACCGGCCAAGAACTGACAGCAGCTGCTATTCTACACAATGATGCCATTGATCTGTCCAGTGATGAAGATCTTGCAGATGACGCTCTTGAGCAACTGATCAAGAGCAAAGAAGAAGCAGAAATCTTCAACAAATTGCCTCTCTTTGATGTGGCAATCATCCACGACTTCATTGATGAGTGATTTGAAACGCCCAACCTCAGCTTTGAAGACCTACAACTTCCCATTGGTCTTAGTGTCACCTTCCATGGCGCCATTGCTTCAGAGCTAGCTCTAGCTTAGCGCATCGTCGAACTGAAGCAGAAGATTGACTTTGAGAAAGCTCAGTTCAAGAAGCATATGGCCAAGCTCAGCATGCAAGAGGTCAAGAACTTCAAGATCATGCTGCAGAGCTTAAAGAAGCCTTTCTCAAGAAGCGTGAAGAAGCTCAAGGTTCTCGTGAGCCCATGAAGAGCCTGGTTGACAAGTGTGTGCAAGCCTACAATGAGGCTGAGAAGCGCAAGGCCCTTGGGCGTCCTGGCATCGACCCCAGGATGGCTGCAAAGAAGAAGAAGAAGCCTGCTATGGCCGAACCCTACACACCAAGGCAGGAAGCAGATCCCATTGTCTTCCCAACTAGCATGACTAGCTCGAAGCCAAAGGCCAGGTCAACCGCTTCAGAACTGAAGAAGACGAGGACTGCTGAGGCTGAAGCCAGAAAAAGGAAACATCCTGAAGCCTCCGCTACTGCTCCCTCCAAGAAGAAGCGGAAGACCAAGAAGGAACGGGCTGCTCCCACAGAGCCCTTAATTGTTGAACCCATCTCCATGGTTCGCCCTGACGCTGAACATCAAGAGCGTCAACTGACTGTCCATGAGCCTGCTTTCACAGAGGCTCATGAAGCTGAAGACTTTCCAGCAGCTGATCCCACCGCTGCTGAAGACATTGGTCACCATGACCATGTTGAAGATGATGCAGTTCTTCCTCAGCTCGAGCACCAACAGGTATCATCGCCTGTGCTAATGCACAACGAACTCATCAGCATTGGTCGTCCTCTGACGCCAATTGCTCAGGATGCATCATGGGCTGATCGCCCACAAGCACAAGAGGAAGATGACTTTGAGGCCCAGCCAACTCCAACTCCACAGGCGTCGCCAGCATTACGCAGGCTTCGCAAAGGACCAAGGCCTCCAGTCTCTGAGTCTGAATCTAAAGCTGATGAAGACATTCCGGCTGCATCAGCCAATGAAGAAGAAACCCCAAGCGCTGCTACACCCCCGTCTCACCAAGAAGCTGTTCTCGAGGAGAACGTGACTCTGACCGACCCTCCAGCTCATCAAGTGGAGGTTGAGAATCATGAGGCTGCCACCACCAACACCAATGAAGCCACTGACTCTGTCATGGCTGAAGCCAATGTGGATCCTACACCAACAAAAGCACCAGAAGTCAGCAAAGCCAATGATACTACTGCTTCTATTCTTGCACCTGCTGCTGGTCCTCAGTTTGACTATCATGTTGAGCACAGGCCTCAGGTACAGAAGCCAATCCCAAGATTGCCCAGGTTTCCAGGTCCTGCATCAGCACCTGGATCCTTCAATGTCAATGGCTTCAAAGCAGACAACACCTTCTTCAATAGCTCCAAGAACCCCTACTCAAGGGAAAGAATATCTTCTGATCGGTTCTGGAGCTATCCGCAGCGAAGCTATTACTCCTGCATTTTGTATAATCAAGGTCGCATCTTCCCACATAAGCGTCTTGACATCGAAGCAATAGCTGGTCTGCCCTGTCTGGAAGAAGCTCTGGATTGCTTCAAAGAGGTTGGACTGTTGCCGTTTGTCACCGACCAAGAGCACTGGAATGAAGAGTTGCTGCTCCAATTCTATGCCACACTTCACATCCGTGGGTACAACAGAGATCCGAAGACTTGGGTCCTAGAGTGGATGACAGGAAATGTTCATCACGAAGCCAAAGCCTTTGATATCATTGAGCTCACTGGTCTCCCCACTCCTAGCGATCTCTACGAACCTGGCTGTCAGCTTCACAGTGAAGCTATGGAGAGCATCTTTCAGAAACCTGAACCAAACATGAGTCAGATGCTCAGTATGATGAAGCCATTGCCACAAGAAGCCGCATATCCTAAGGAGTTCCTTGTTGAAGACCTTGAGTATCTGCCAAGGACTATTTATCACATCATAAGGCAAACTCTCTGGCCCATCAAAGGACATTCTCCACATGCCAAGCTGGAAGGTGCAATGAAGACTTTGGTCTTCTATATTCTTCATGGAAAATGCTTCAATGCACAGGCCTTCTTCACCCGCCAACTTGCTGCATCAGGCTCTGATCTATTTGGCCTGAAGTTCTACGCTCCATGGATAATGCGGCTGATTAAACTCCACTCCGCTATCTCATATCAGCCATCTTCTCGCAATCATCGGATCTTTCTGCCTGATGTGGATATGTCCGTTGAAGCCATTTATCCTGAGCCTGCCAAGGAGCCTCTTAGTCTTCAGAATGCGGAGCATCAAAGCTTTTCTCAGAACATTGAAGGAGTTGAAGCAGTCACTCGTGTTTATCCGTTGGCTGGAACTACACGTGCACCACATCCTGCCCTTACTGAAGCCACCGATAGCACAATTGCCCAACGACCCAAGAAGCGCACTCGTGTCCTTAATGACCGAGAGCTTCTGGTGGCTCTTCATCAGAAACAGGATAGGCATCATGACTGGCTGAAGCGCCAAATGCAAAGCCTCTTGGTGGATGTCAACCGCATTCGCAATCTTGCCACCAAGAATGACTTTGTTTCCCATGAAACCTCTCGACGCACATGGAAAGGGCTGACGCTTATGTGCTCTGAAGATGATCTTCAAGAAGATGGCTTCTCTGAACGCTTCAAGTTTGACTCCACACCTCCTCGAAGGGCAGTGCTGTGACGATCTCCATCTCTTGAAGACTCTGAGTTCTCTTCCTCTGCTGCAACTGTGAATGCCAGAGTGATCGAGGACGAAGACGATGCTACTTCACCGCCACCTCCTTCAGCACGCTTCGACACTGCTCCAAGTTCTTCTGCACCGACGACCCTGCTGCTTCACCTACTCTTCATGGGAACGAGTAGATGCTCTATGTCTTCAAACCTTTTTGGTCCTTACTGACAAAAGGGGGAGAAGCATATGAGTTTGATAGTCTTCAAGCAGGTCCACATGGGCGGTTGCTTTATATTTTGCCTCGTGTTTACAACTCTCGTTTTGATACATTTGGTTCTTTGAGTTGTAACACCTAAACTCGATGGTCGGCTGCTACTTATTTGCTACTTCGTGATGCGACGATAAATTCCGCATGTACGATGATAAATTCCGCACTTAGATCATTTTGCAGATGTCCATTTTCCATGATGCATGTCATTATCTTCACATACCTTCTCATGCATAATGAATTGTCATCATAAGTTGAAGAGGATCTCCACGAGTACAACCTGCCATGTGCATTTGCATTCCAAAAGCAAATTACTTATATGCACATCTTCAGGGGGAGCCCTTACAACTTATGAAGACAATTCCTTATCCTTTACAATTTCACATATTATATTCCCCGTTGAAAACTTCAACTAGTTTGTCATCAATCACCAAAAAGGGGGAGATTGTAAGTGCATCTAGTGCCACCCCTAGTTGGTTTTGGAGTATTGACGACAAACCTAGTTGAGGGACTAATGTGTTTGTGAGAATTGCAGGATAACACAGGTAGAAGTCCCTCATTGATTCAGTTTTCCTACCAGAGATGACCCCTAAAAATGTATGAAGACATTGATGTCAAAGGTGGTATATGAAGATATTCACATTGAAGACTATGACAAGAGAAGACATCACATGAAGCCTATGGAGCTCGAAGACTTAGATCTTTCGTAGTTCTTTTTCTTCTTTGTTGAGTCATAGGAACCACCGTACTGTTAAGTGGGGTCCAAGAGAACCAGTCAGAATGACTGAAGTGATGCTTAACCAAAACCTATGTCTTCGAGTGAAGACTATGAGAGCGAATCTTGTCCAGAGTCGGACAAGTCAGCTTTGCTTGTAGCCCAAGTAAAGTTGCCGTGTGTGTTTGAAATCTGACCGTTGGAATACGTGTCAGTTCCTTAGTGACCCAGGGTCATTTCGGGCAAATCAGGTCGGGTTGCCTAGTGGCTATAAATAGCACACCCCCTACAACCATAAACGGTTGGCTGCTCAGAGTTAGAGTACGGCTTTTGTCGTTTGAGAGCAACCCACCTCGAAGCCTTTGAGAGAGAATTCCTTGCGAGGATAAAGTCCTAACCACCCAGAGCCAAAGAGTGTTAGGCATCACTTAAGTCTTCTTGTCTGTGTGATCTGAAGACTTATTGCACTTGAGGACTATGAATCCTCCAGCCGGTTAGGCGTCGCGTTCCGAGCATCCAAGAGACATTGTGGATCGCCGGTGAACAAAGTCTGTGAAGGTTTGGGAGTCTACCTTGAAGACTTACCAGAGTGATTGGGCGAGGTCTGTGTGACCTTAGCTCAAGGGGAATACGGTGAGGACTGGGTGTCCTGAGCTGCGTGTTCAGGACTAGGTGTCTGGGACTGTGTGTCCTCAGGTTTAAATACCTAGCCCCCCTAACCAGACGTACAGTTGTCACAGCAACTAGAACTGGTCCAACAAATCATTGTCTTCAACGAGTCACTGGTTTCATCCTTCCCTTCCCTTTACTTACTGTTGGTCCTTGTGAAGTCATTGTATGATTGCACTATCTTTTGTCTTCACTGACTGACTGCGAGTTCCGTTTGGCTTCATAATATCTTCCTACCTGATCCTTACTACCTAGCTACTATTGGTCATTGTGCTTTCACTTCATTGAATATTTGACTATGGTTTGCCTAGTGTAGTCTACCTTCCGCTGCATGGTAATAGGTTTATTTCTATCGCTTGTCTTCGAAACTTCCATGTTTTGAAGACTTTCATAAAAATCGCCTACTCAACCCCCCTCTAGTCGATATAACGCACTTTCAAATCCCAACTCTTTCCGTGGGTCCTTGAGTTGCTTAGGATTTCTAGGATCGCAAACGAGATGCAAATAAAATATGATATGCATATGATGACCTACGTATAACATTCCAAATTGAAAATTTGGGATGTTACAATATCCTACTCATGCTTTCATTCAGTGTTGATTAATTTTAATGCATGTTCATGACTGTTGTCGCTCTCTAGCTGGTCGCTTCCCAGTCTCTTTCTAGCCTTCACTTGTACTAAGCGGGAATACTGCTTGTGCATCCAACTCCATAAACCCCAAAAGTTATTCCATATGAGTCAACCATACCTTCCTATATGCGGTATGTACCTGCCTTTCCAAGTAAATTTGTATGTGCCAAACTCTAAACCTTCAAATGAAATTATGTTTTGTATGCTTGAATAGCTCATGTATCAACTAGGGTTGTCCGTATCTTCCATGCTAGGCGGGTTATTCTCAAGAGGAGTGGACTCTGCTCCTCACACATGAGAAAAAGGCTGGTCACCGGGATGCCCAGTCCCATGCTCAAATCAAATCAAAATAATTGCAAACAAAACTCCCCCAGGATTGTTGTTAGTTGGAGGCACCCGTTGTTTCGGGCAAGCCATGGATTGATGCTTGTTGGTGGTGGGGGAGTATAAACTTTACCATTCTGCTTGGGAACCGCCTATAATGTGTGTAGCATGGAAGATATCGAGATCTCTCGGCTGTTATGTTGACAATGAAAGTATACCGCTCAAAATATTATTCATATCTATTTCAAAATCGAGCTCTGGCACCTCTACAAATCCCTACTTCCCTCGGCGAAGGGCCTATCTATTTACTTTTATGTTGAGGCATCATCCTCTTATTAAAACGCACTAGTTGGAGAGCACTGCTGTCATTCGCATGCATTACTATTAGTTTACATTGAGTATGACTGTGGCTGGATCTCTTTTACCATGAATTACAATTTCCAGTCAGCCCTTGATCTTCAGTGGTGCTCTGCATTTATGTTTTGCGGTCTCAAAAAGGGCTAGCAAGATACCATCTTGTTATATCATATTATGATTGTTTTGAGAAAGTGTTGTCATCTGAGATTTACTATTATTGCTCGTTATTTGATTATGGCATTGATGTGAGTAAACATGACATCTAAATGTTATTGTGAATATGGTTAGTTTATAATCTTTGCTGAAAACTGATAACCCACAAGTATAGGGGATCGCAACAGTTTTGGTTTTATAGCGATTGTAACAGTACCAACGGAAAAGTAAATAAGCGAAGAACAATATGTGAAAAGCTCGTAGGCAATGGATCAGTGATGGATAATTATGTCGGATGCGATTCCTCATGCAATATTTACAACATAGGGTGACACAAAACTAGCTCCAATTCATCAATGTAATGTAGGCATGTATTCCGAATATAGTCATACATGCTTATGGAAAAGAACTTGCATGACATGTTTTGTCCTACCCTTCCGTGGCAGCGGGGTCCTATTGGAAACTAAGGGATATTAAGGCCTCCTTTTAATAGAGTACCGGACCAAAGCTGTAACATCCCAAATTTTCAATTTGGAATGTTATACATAGATCATTTATGCATATCATATCTTTGCATATTCGTTTGGCTTGCTCCTAGAAATTCTACGCAACTCATGGACCCATGGAGAGAGTTGGGAATTTCATTATTTTCATATTTGAGTTTTCTCAAATTTTGAAAAAAGGATCATTTGATTTTAATTATTTTATCTTCAAATATTTCTTTTATAAAAATAAAAGAGAGAGGATAAATGACTTCCTCAAAATAAAGAAATATTGGAGATTTAATATTAAAATCAAATAAGATTTTTATCCGGAGTTTTATCGCTATTTTATTTGAATTAGGAAAAAATGCGTTTTTCAAAATTGCATTTTAGTCCCAAATAAATGTTCACCTTGTCCGGCCTATTTTTAGAGGACAGGGAAAATTTATTTCGGGATTTTTGGAGTCCGTTTAGTATTTCTTCTCTTTCTTTTTCTGCACGTCAGAATTATTTAAAAAAAAACCAACCTACGAGCCGTATCCGGCCCGGACTCCTCCCAACTCCTCTTTATATGCCGCGCCGCCTAGCCCAATGCAGCCCAACCAGCCCCACCGCCGCCCAAACCCTAACCCTAGCGCCGCCGCCTAGAGATGCCGTCGTGTCGCGCCGCCCCGCCGCCCGCTGCCGCCGCCGCCCGCCGGAGTTCGAGGTAGCCGCCGGTTTTTTTAAAAAATGATCGGTTTTATTTCGTAAACCCTAGTATCGGTATTTTTATTATTAATAGATCGGTTCGCCGGTTTTCTTGGTTTAGTTATTTAGCGGACGTTCGTCCGTTCGTTCGTTTTAACGAACGGTTTTTCGTCTGTTAGTCGCAGACAACGAACGTTCGTTCGTTAGCCTGTTCGTCAGTTTTTCTTTTTCTCGGATTTTTCGCGATTATTTTCGATCGTGATTTCTGATCCGATTTTCGTTTCAGTTTATCTTTTCGCTGGTTTATCGGAATCGGGCGATTCAAGCGCCTAGATCTTCGTCTCGAAGCCCTCTTTCCGTTTAACCAACTTGAACAAGATTTTGGTATTGTAAAATTTGACTTTAGTACATATTTGTAATCAGATCTTGTTTCTTTCGCAGATTGGGTTTCGTTGCTCCGTTTGATGTCAGGACCGGTTTTTCAGGATATTAATTTCCCAAAAGCGGCCCTTGTGCTCACCAGCCCCAGGATTACCGTTAGCTGATGAGACACCAACTTGTTACAGAAACTCCAAGCAAACTACAAAATATGTAGTACAAGACCATTCTGGCCTATGGGACAACAATTGGTTTCTAGTGGTTGATGGCGGAAGCGGTTTGCGGATCATTAGCGTCTATGGGACTCCATTTCCCACAGGAACAGCTGACCAGGATAACTCCTATCTTCGCGAGGCTGCTATCTCCATTGCGTAGGTTCCCAGGCTGTCATCGCAACGTTCCTTTCCACGCAAGAAATCTGGCCAAGACAATAGCCAGGGACAAGCCAGTGAGTACTTTGAATGTACTCACAAACATTAAGAACACCGGTATAATATAGCCACTGAAAATCATGTTTTAAAATATTTTATGATCACTTCGTCAGTTATGAAATAAGGTTCATGATGCACGCAAGTAGATCATTTAAATAAATCACGAGTAGACAATCAGGGTGTAAAAATATAAAGCACCGATCGGGTGTCTGAAGCGACGCCTCGAAAGGATAATAATATGAAGCATGCCTCAGTCGGGCGTCTGAGCGACACCACAGAAAGGGCTTATATATAAAAGGAATAACAAGCATGCCACAATCGGGCGTCGGTGCGACACCACATAAAGGGCTTATAAGTAAATGAAATAACACGCATGCCACAGTCGGGCGTCTGGGCGACACCACATAAAGGGCTTATATAAGAATAATCACGGTGAATATCCAGGAGGTAGAACCGTCCCAGGGATACTCAATAATTCAAATAACATAAATGATTAGTCCATAAAAATAATAATCATAATCATCATACGTCACAAGTTATGATCCATATTCTGGTTTAGTAGTTTCTCCTCCGAAGACCGACACTAAGACCGACGCTTGACCCATCCCAGACTGTAGTCCTTAACCATGGACACGGCTATTCAAATAGGTTCAATATCTCTTCAGAGGGTGTACTCTTTACCCACGAGTAACGGATTTCTTTAGTCCATCGAAATTAATTCTGTCTACAGTCTTTTAGTCGAAAACACGCCTGACTTGCACACACCAGCTTAACTTTACTCGTGTCTGGAATCACCCAGACACCTGTTAAGCAAAACTCTAAGTGGGGAGGCTACAACCTCGCGTAGCATGGGATCAAATTTTTATCACGTGCTCTAAGGGGTGGCCTCCCCTCTCGGTCCCAACCGGAAACACCCATGCCCCCGGACCAGGTGGCATGCCTACCAGCTACAACCGGTATCTTCCACCATAGCCTCTCTATACGGTGTGTGCTAGGACAGGGGTTGACAACTTACTGAACCGTACCCTACCTACGGCAGGGGCAAGTGGCAGCACGAAACAAGTATGGGGGTTACTGGAACAAGACTCGATCTACGGCCGACTCAGGAGGCTTAAGTATTTCCTGCATGGTTAGCTCAAGAATTATATTCCACAGCCATCAGACACAACCACCACTTATCATACCTCCCCCTGCCCTACCGGTCATAACCGTCTCGACGAGGGACAAGCTCGTGTCTACACAAGACAGAGACTTTCCCGGGTCCTTCCTGGTAGACATGAGAGGCATATGAGGGTGATTGCTATCACAAGCTTATCCATTTCCAACAGCAAGAATTTTCATTTATGCACTCAAGGTGTATGATCATATCGTCATATAAAAATAACCAACACTTCATGTCGAGGTGGTGTTATAACCGTATCGAACAACCCACAAAACATTATGCCAGGGTTCAGAATGCTTGCCTTCAAGGTGTGGAGAGGTGAGGTGCACTCCAATATTTTTTTGAAAGCTCTCTTCTCTCTCTCTCCAAAATCCTATTTCGAAAATAGGCAAATAACACATACTTTAAAAACAGTACAAAAAGTTGTCCTAATTATTTTTGAAATAAATCTTAAAATAAACTAGGTGAAATTTGAGAGAGTTAGGAAAAATAATCAATTCATTTGGACTTATATTTAAAAAGTTATAGCCAGTCAAAATTTTGGTCAAATTCTGTTTTTAAAATAAAACAGAAAAGAAAACGTTTCAGATAAGAATACGTTTTCGAAGCAGGGGATACGCACTTGGGGGTTTTACGCCTTCACTTATCAAGCATGGACGGGCGCGTGGGTCACTGACAGTGGGTCCACGGGGCCCACTGGTCAGGTTTGACCAGTCGCCTCGCCTTCGTCCTTCTCTGGCCGAACAGAGGTGAGGGCTCCGGCGATCAACGCCGGCGAACGGCGGCTCGTCGAGGGCATCTGAGGCCAGGGATGGATCCGCCACTCCCAGGCGGTCCTCCCGGTGGTCGACTGGCCGGTGGGGACGGGGGGGGAATCGTCGGCGGCGAGCTCCACGGCGGAGGGAGCTTCGGGCATGATTGGGGGATTTGTCTCCGGTGGCTCCCGATCAAAATTGAGCTTGGGGGTGGACTCACGTGATGAAGAGAGGGCCTCTGGTGAAGAGAGTGGAGAGGGGGAGGCCCTGGTGGCGCCGGAGTGAATGAGGCAGTCGTGGCGGCCGTGGTTGCCGGAGAAGAAGAAGACGACCCCTCTGGTCTTTCTACTGCTACGGCCGGATCGGTGAGGGTGTGTGGGAGGTTGCTTGAGGGTTTGGTGAGCTCGGGGGGTCCTTATATAGCGATCGGGGGCGGTTCCGACGATGGCCGAGGATAAGAACGCCGGCGACCGCCGTACTGTGCTGCAAGGCGACGTGGCGGTGACGAGGGCTTGCGGACAAGGCTGCGGATGAGCTTGAGCTGTTCAAGGGGGCAGCTGGCGCGCGTGGGTGGCTCGGGCGGCGCCGCCCACGGCAAGGCTGCTGTAGCCGGCCGCTTGCGGCCACGGCCGACCTGACGGCGGCTCTGTATAGTGCCAGGGGTGGCTCTGCGGCGAGGGGAAGTGGCGGGGTGTTGGCTGCGAGCGGGGAAGGGCCAGAACGAGTGCGAGGCGACGGCAGTGCGACACGGCGGCTTGGTGCACGCGCGTGCAAAACGTGCGCTCTGGGCGCGCCCAGAGCACGTACGCGATGTGTTCGACCAAATGCCAGGGTATGCTAGGGGGCTCCAATCCACAAGAGAGTTAGCAGGGTGGGGCTATAGGCTTGGGAAAATCCATGTGACAGGCTGGTCTAGTCAGGGGATCAAGTTCATAACACAAACCAGAAACTAAGCCAAAACTGGTCATGCACTCAGGGTGTTTGACAAAATGCCAAAGGCATCTAGGCAATTCTTGGGGTGGCCAAATTCTCCGGATCCAGGTCTCTTTAGTTGAAAGAGAGGGTGGTGAGGTTAGTTTGACAAAAATCAGAAACTTGTTAGTGCAAGTTTTGCAAAACATCAGTTTTGGACAGAAAGAAAAAGGCATGGTTGCGTGCACTAAAAATTCTCCAATGGGCCACTCTTCTGGACTTAAGGGTTTTGTAGCATGGGCTATAAGCAGGAGAAAGCTCAAGAGTACTAGAGCAAAGTTAACTAGGGTTGCAGTAGAAAAAGCCAAACTGGACCAGAAAGCAAAAGAGGTTGATTCACTCAAATTTTTCAAATAACACCACTGGGTTTTTGCATAAAGTTGAATTACATACCACTACTAACATCCCACAATCTTGGTGGAAGCTAGAAAGAGATATTTATAGGGGTTGTAGTGCAAAATTGCTCTCTGGACCAGATTTGAAAACTTGGTGTAGAGCTCAAAATATTAAATGAATGAAATATATTTTTGCATAAAAGTGATTTAAAAACATCACATGACACCTCCAAATTTTGGTTGGAATTTTAGATGAATTTATAAAAGGGTTGCAGTGCAAATGGGGCCCTAAAACCAAAGAAAACTCACTTTAAGGAATAAAACTCAGAAAGAAATAATTATGCAATTAAATCCACTTTTAATAGAAATGTTCTTCCTGAGGGGAAAGACAAGTCCAACAATATAACTGGAAAGATTTCACTTGGGGTAAAAACTCCATGATAACAAAGGAAAGAATGGCTCTGAAATCAAAGGAAAAACCAGAAAATAAAATTTTTAAATTCCCTGGCAAAATTTTAATTAGTAAAACAAGGTCAAAATTTTGGGGTGTCAGATTTGATTTGATTCTTTTTGCAAACCGGAGTTCTTAAGTTGAACTTTCTGGTTAGATCTTCTTATTCGTGTTCTACCCGTGCTTCTTTGCTTGATTGCTTATGTACGCTATTGTTTGTTTGCGATAGAACACCCGGAGTGCGAAGCGTGCTACTACGAGTCTCTAGGTTTTGCGGATCATCAGCAAGGCGAGTCACAATTTGATCATACCCCTTTACCACCCAGCTTTTATGCATTAGTTCCAATCCTCAAACATTGCATGATTAGGTTGTGATATAACATGTGGGTTTGGGAAGTAGTTGATGAGGTAGAACCTATCGCCATGTTATTATCAAACCCTTGGGAGTTACTTCTACGTATTGCTTATTTTGCTATGCTATGCTCGTAGACGTGGTTTGGGTGAGTGAATCCATGACAGATGTGAGATTGTTAATTAATGGTTCAACATAAGGTGGCAACTTTAATACACATCTAGGTGGATTGCTTGTCGGGCACCTGGAGAATCCAGTGTTGTCCTAGGATATCCCAGAGTACCCGTGTGATAATCCTAAGGTCCGCCACCCAGGCTCAAAGGGAACTGAGATATTTCATGCTAGAAACTTTTGTGTGCAGCCACAAGCCATTATGGGCTCTGGCGTAGTTAAGTAAGTTGCGTGAAGCTCTCGAAGAGGTAGACTAGCAGTTGTAGTGGGTTGTAGGTGGTATGGTCTATCCAGAGTAGAGAGTTAATGCTTCCCGAGGGAGTCCTGGATTAGGGGGTCTCCGGACAACCGGACTATCTCCATTGGTTGGACTGTTAGACTATGAAGATATAAGATTGAAGACTTCGTCTCGTGTCCGGATGGGACTCTACTTGGCGTGGAAGGCAAGCTAGGCAATACGGATATGGATATCTCCTCCTTTGTAACCGACCTTGTGTAACCCTAACCCTCTCCGGTGTCTATATAAAACCGAAGTGTTTTTAGTCCGTAGGCCAACAACCATAACATACAATCATACCATAGGCTAGCTTCTAGGGTTTAGCCTCTCTGATCTCGTGGTAGATCTACTCTTGTACTACCCATATCATCAATATTAATCAAGCAAGACGTAGGGTTTTACCTCCATCAAGAGGGCCCGAACCTGGGTAAAACATCGTGTCCCCTGCCTCCTGTTACCATCCGGCCAAGACGCATAGTTCGGGACCCCCTACCCGGGATCCGCCGGTTTTGACACCGACATTGGTGCTTTCATTGAGAGTTCCGATGTGCCGTCGCCACCAGGAAGGATGTCTCATCCCGTCTTTAAAGATGGCACTATCGTTGAGGGAGCTTTGGAAATCGTCCAAACTCTCCGGCTAGGTGGTTTTCTTATGACCGCCTGTTCGGCCGCTACGCCGACGATGACTTCTCGGGTCATCGAAAGCAATCTTCACGTCAACTCAGAACTCGCCGAGTAGTTAGATCCAATGGAGCTCTCTTCCTTGCACGAGCTCTTGGATCGTATCGCCGCCCTGGGAGTCGCTACAGACTACGATCAGATTGGGCCTAAACCCGATCTGAGAGAGATCAACTCTCCCCAGGTCACCCATCACATTGCACTGGTGGAGGAACAATGCGGCAACCCTTCATCTATCTTAAGGACTAGCTATGTCCGGATTCCCGATCCCTCCAAGCCGGATACCCGTGGAGGGGAGGACGTCACTCAAGGCTTGAACCTAGAATTAGGCAACGGGCTAGATTTATCGGAAAACATCCAAGAATCCAAACTTCCGAGTTCGGAAACTCCTTGGCCCCTGAGTCTCAGATTGGGTGAGGAATCGGATTCAATTCCACCCACCCACCCAAACATACGCGATCTATCCCAAATTAGGCAAGAGCCAGAAGAAACAGTACACCATTACTGGGCCAGATTCCTCCTGGTCATGAACAGGATAAAGGACTGCCTCGAGGAAGACGCAATTTCATTCTTCTGCAATAATTGCACGGACAAGAGAATCCTCAACGCCATAAGTCGTCGCAAAATTACACATTTTGCCGACTTGGTTCTCATAGTACGAAAGTACTGTGTGATGGAAAGCGCCTGGAAAGCCAAAATAAAATTTTGGGATAATCCGGCCCTGAATACAAACCCACTCCGAAATAAAAGGGTGCATTATCACAATACACCTGGGTCAACTACCAAAAAGCAAAAGCCCTCTACGAGGCAAGGAACCGTACTGGAGGGATGGCTCAACGGACCCTGCAAAATTCATAGTACAGCGGATGCAATACCAACGCACAGCCTTAGAGCATGTTGGATACTCCGGCAGGTGGCCAAAAGTGGTGAGGATCTACTCCTCCCAAAGACCACAGAGCACCATCCCGTGGACAACAATACGGTGTTAATGATCTTTGAGACCTTCGCGTCAAATAATAGACGCAAGCGAACACTCTGCAGCATGGCCGAAATCTGCCACATAACAGAAATAAATCCTTGGAGTGACACGGCTATTACCTTCAATGCCATTGACGAACCTAAATTCCAAACAGCCCGAGTACCAGCTGCACTGGTCCTCAGTCCAATCGTGGACGGCTTTCGACTCACCAAGGTACTCATGGACGGCGGCAGCAGATTAAACCTCATCTATGAGGAAACTCTTCAAAAGATGGAAATAGACTGGAGCCGCATTGAGCAAAGTAGCACAACCTTTAGAGGAATCATCCCCACTCGGGAAGCACGCTGTGCTGGAAAAATCACACTAGACGTGGTATTCAGCACGCTGGATAATTACAGGTCCGAAGAAATTACATTCCAAGTGGCCCTGTTTAGCAGCGGATACCACACTCTATTAGGGCAGGAGGCGTTTACAATCTTCCAAGCCATACCCCATTACGGGTACATGAAGCTCAAAATGCCCGGGCCCAACGGAATCATCACTCTTGCTAGTGATTCGGACATAGCACTCCGCACCGAAAATAAGACAGCTGCACTGGCCCTCGAGGCACTATCCGAAGCCCTAGCGGCCGAGGAACTAATTGCGCTGCGCTCCACGGTGAACAGGGACAACGTGATACTCAATAAAAGATCCAAGTCCACCTCCTTTAAACCGGCGAACGAAATAGTTAAATTCCAAGTCCATCCAACGGACCCTACAAAGACAGCTTCCATCGGGGCACAATTAAACCCTGATGTCGACGCCGCACTGCGAGAGTTCCTACACGAGAACTGGGACATTTTTGCCTGGCACCCTTCAGACATGCCAGGAATCCCACGCAGGCTGGCTGAGCACAACCTAAATATCCTAAAAGGATTCAAGCCAGTCAAGCAGGCTCTTCGACGCTTCTCCGAGCCTAAAAGACATGCCATGGGAGAGGAACTAGCCAAGCTATTGGAGGCCGGATTCATCAGAGACATAAAACATCCGGACTGGCTAGCAAACCTGGTGATGCTACCAAAGAAGGACAAATCCTGGCGCTTGTGCGTCGATTTTAAGGACCTTAACAAGGCCTACCCAAAGGATCCCTTCCACCTCCCCCGCATCGATCAAATCATCGATGCTACCGCAGGACATGATTCATTGTGTTTCCTCGGCGCATACTCTGGCTACCCTCAAATTAAAATGGCAGAGCTAGACCAAGCCGCAACGTCATTCATCAGACCATACGGCCCATTCTGCTTCAACACAATGCCCTTCGGGCTAAAAAACGCCAGCACAACATATTAGCGCATGATTCAGACATGTCTGGCAAACCAGATCGGCAAAACAGTGGAGGCATACGTAGATGACGTGGTCGTTAAAACCAAGCATGTCGAAACTCTAGTAGACGACTTGAGCCTCACATTCGACAACCTCCGAACATATGACATCAAGCTCAATTCGGAAAAATGCATTTTCGGCGTACCAGCCGGAAAGCTCCTGGGATTCATTGTCTCCAGTAGAGGTATTGAAGCTAATCCGGACAAAATCCGAGCGTTGTCACAGTTGGCTACCCCAACTGACCTCAAACAAATACAAAAATTGACTGGATGCGTGGCGGATCTAAGCCGCTTTATCTCCCGCTTGGGCGAAAAGGCATTACCCCTTTATCGCCTCCTCCGGCGCACCGAACACTTTGAGTGGACGGATGCCGCCAGGGCCAGACTCAACGAAATAAAAGCCATATTGGCAACAAACCCAGTCCTGGTCGCGCCAAACACTGGCGAACCAATGCTATTATACATTGCGGCAACTCATCAAGTCGTAAGCGCAGTACTCGTCGTCGAGCGAGAAGTGGACGGACACAAATTCCCCCTTCAAAAGCCGGTTTACTATTTGTCCACTGTCCTTACTCCATGCAAATTACGGTACCCGCATTATCAAAAGATAGCGTACGCGGTATTTATGGTATCCCGGAAGCTGCGACACTACTTTCAAGAGTGTTCGATAACAGTAGCCTCGGAAGTACCACTTAACGATATTATAAACAACCGCGACGCGACGGGCCGGATTGCCAAATGGGCCATTGAGCTCCTCCTGTTCGACATAACTTACAAGCCACGACGAGCTATTAAGTCGCAATTTTTGGCTGACTTCGTCGCTGAATGGACGGAAGCCGAACTCCCTAAAGAGTACGGCACATATTCAAACTGGATCATGCACTTCGACGGCTCCAAAATGTTGGCTGGGCTGGGGGCTGGCGTCGTTTTGACATCCCCAACAGGAGACACCGTTCAATACGTACTACAGATAATGTATACGGACTCCGGATGGCAGTATCCATGGGCATTCAACGCCTAGAGGTGCGCGGGGATTCGAACCTCGCGATATCCCAAATAAATGGAGACTTTGATGCCAAGGATCCGAAAATGGCAGCTTATCGCAATGCCGTCCTAAAAATGTCAGCTCGGTTCGAGGGGCTCAAATTTCACCATGTGGCTCGGGAAAACAATTAGGCGGCGGATATCCTCGCCCGCATCGGCGCAAAACGCGACGTGGTCCCTCCCAACATATTTCTGGAAAGGCTTTTCAAGCCATCCATAGCATGGGAAGGGGACACCGGTAACAACAGTCCGGACCCGGCCAAAATACCCGATACCGAACTCTCTGACACAATCGGAGGCTCCGCCACCGAAATAACACAATCAGCCCACGAAATAATGGCCATTATTGCCCCGTGGACAGAACCATTCCTGGCCTACCTAACTAGACAGGAACTTTCGGAGGACCAAAATGAGGCACGCTGCATAGTGCGGCGATCCAAGGCCTACAGGGTCCATGAGGGAGAATTGTACAAAAAAAGCGCTACCGGAGTCCTTCAAAGGTGCATCTCCGAAGAGGAAGGGCGGAACCTTTTGGCAGAAATTCACGCCGGACTCGACGGTCATCACGCCGCAGCCCGGACTCTTGTAAGCAAGGCCTTCCGTACAGGATTCTATTGGCCAACGGCCCGGGCAGATGCACAGGACTTGGTCCAACGTTGCGCTGGTTGCCAGCTCTTTGCAAATCAAAGCCACATGCCACCCACCGCCTTCCAAACAATCCCCATTACATGGCCCTTCGCGGTCTGGGGGCTTGACATGGTTGGACCCCTTAAAGGGGGAACCCACAAGAAAAAAATACTTATTGGTCATGGTGGATAAATTCACCAAATGGATAGAGGCTAAACCGGTTAAAATAGCCGAATCCGGACCGGTGATAGATTTCATATCCGGGGTTGTACACCGTTATGGCGTCCCCCACGGCATCATCACTGATAACGACACGAACTTCACGACCGACGAGGTAAAAGTCTGGTGCAGCAAAATGGGCATCAAGCTCGATTATGCTTCAGTCTATCACCCACAAACCAACGATCAAGTCGAACGAGCAAATGGTCTTATAATGAGCGGCATTAAACCCAGATTAGTGCGCTCCTTAACGGAGTCTGACACGCACTGGGTAGAGGAGCTCGACTCCGTACTTTGGGGGCTGCGGACCACGCCAAATCGTAGTACTGGATATACACCATTTTTATGGTGTACGGCGCAGAGGCAGTCCTGCCCTGTGACATAATTCATGACTCACCTCGAGTGCGCATGTACGAAGAAAGAGAAGCCGAGCTCGATCGGCAGGACAGCCTGGACACCTTGGAGGAAGAGCGCGACGTAGCCAAAGCCCGTTCCGCATTTTACCAGCAACAGGCTTGCAGATACCAAAGCAGAGAAGTACGGGCCAAAACTTATAACGTTGGCGAACTAGTTCTACGGCTGCTGGATAAGAAAAAGAACAAGCTCGAGACCAAATGGGAAGGTCCCTTCATTATCGACCAAGTTCTGACTGGTGGAGCATACCGACTGCGGGATCCATCGACCAGTCGACTCGAGCCGAACCCAAGGAACGCAGCCAGGCTCCAAAGATTCTACGCCTAGCACCGGACTTTATGTTAGTCCCCTCCCTTTGTCCATTTTCTGCATATGCATCATCTGTCTTGTTTCCCTTTCTTTCTTTTATTTCTCTAGGCCTTCGAGGGTCACCTTGTGCCTCACTCATACATCACAGATGCGCTAGCCGCACTCTTCATACCTGGGGGCTTCTTCCACAGAAGCTTAAATTATTTACCTGGGCCTCATGCCCAACACATGTGTTATACTTCTGCATGTACCTTTTTTCACCATTATATGCATCGATATGACTTAAGTTTTGGCCAAGCTGGGTTGCGTGGCTCTTGTATTTATGCCCTACGTTCCCGTTAATTCGGCTAGGGCATAAGGGGAGCACCTCTGCGATTGTTACTGCCGGGTCAGCCGGACGTGTACCTCAGACTGGGTGAAGCCGAAAGCTAGCGTTCTTAAGAGAATATTTGGTCGGTGAACAAAAGATGACTTTTATTTATTTATTATCTACCGCCAGATGCTTTTTCTGTGCTTCTTGTCACAGTCCGGACATACACTTTAGGGCATGCTTACCCAGGGAAAGGAACCCTTAACGGAACTATTCTCTCTGGAAGATGTTTCTTACTACCCATGTAATATAACATAACTAGTTGGGCACTTGTCTGATAAAGCACTAATGACCGCTACGCCTGGTCTCCACGCATGCCCCGGTTCTTACATAACCGAGAGGGTATTCGGATACACTCCGGACTGTCGGGTCCCGAGGTTGAAGCGAAAAGGTCCGCCACGACAAACGATCTACAATCCGGCTAGAAGGCATTATACATGTCACTTTAAAATTACATAGTCAATTTGACTAGTTGAATTCCTCTTCAATGCCATCCAATAGGCTGTCTAGTCTACAGTCCTGTTGGGAATACTTTGCGGCCAATTCTACTTGACCGTACACTAAGCTCACAGGGATCTCCTTGCCATCAGGCCCCACAGGTCCGACTTCGGCCATGTGGTTCGGGTCAGCCTTCGTGTACCGTGTCTTCACCATTGCCCAGGCTTCCCTGGTGCCCTGACGGCAGGCCGATATCTTCCATAATCAGAAGCGCCTCCGTGCTCCCTTCAGCTTTTCTGCAAGCTCTCCAAGGCCTTCGGGTATGGAGATGGATGGCCACAAGGCCTGGGCGACGCCTTGCATCACCTGCCGAACTCGTTCGTGCAACTGTGAGAGCTCAGGAAGAAGATCACCCGTTGAACCAGGCATCTCCTCGGCTGGACGACCTGTTAGCGTACCTACAGACATAACTCTGTCAGCCAGCTTCCTCGCCGAACTCTTTTTCAAAGTTCGTTCAAGCACTTATTAAATATGCCGCGTCGAAGCCGCCGATTATCCTTAACAGAGTCCGACAGTTGGGCACGAACATCTTTTAGTTCCACGCCCAGCTTGGTGTTGGCATCTAGGAGATCATTCTTCTCCTGCCTTACCCTCGTAAGCACGCTCTCACCGGCCTTCAGCTGGCGTATGAGCTATTGCTTATCCGGATTTACTCCAGCGTCATCTGCAATTTTATCGCCAGATCTGCATATACACCGCATTCTAAGATGATACTTATCATTCGAAGGATATGTTACCAGACGGGGTCTCTTTGGGCTCCCCTACTGCGGCCAGTGTGGCCTGAAGTTGGGCTTTGCACTCTTCTAGCTCCTGGGACAGTTGAGTATTCTTTTCTGTAAGAACCTACATAACAAATGATCCTTAAATTAGTTATCCTAACTGTTTCAAGTCTCAGGGGCTACTGATATATATAATCATCAAATTTTCTCACCCGTATGTCTTTTACATACTGCTCCGTGGCTCTGGCTAGACCATTTTGAGCAGCACGGAGGTGCGCGCCTCCCGAGTTGAAGGCATCCAATGCCTCTGGGGAGAAACAAGCGTCACGAAGAACAGTCCGGCGACGCCTGTGGTTCATGGCACTTTCCACCTCGGAATTGGTGGTGGACAGTTTGTCCGCATCCTCTGTCGGAGGAGCGCCTGGCGCGCGCCTCATATTCATTCCCGCCTCTGAATCCGGCCTTCGAGCCTGGCTGGTGGAGGCGCGATGGGTAGCCTCTCCGGGTATAGTCCGGCGAGCGCTCTTTTTCCTAAAAAGAAGGCATGGGCGTTAGTATGCCTCTGAGAATAATGGCTTGCAATAAAGACGGCGCGTCGTACCGCTGCGCCGATGTCTCAATCCGGACTGTGGGTCTTTTCAGCCCGCCTGGCCTCGCGGCCCCTTGTTGGCTAGTTGCCACAGGCTCGGCCTTCTGCCCCGAGGACCTTCCCTGCAAAACATGGCTGTTATACGACAATCAAAAAAGCGCAAGGACGGATCCCTTTTTAAGTGTTGGGACTTCGGTCTCAGTCACCTGTGAGGCTGGAACTAGCCCAGGGTAATCGGCCGTAATGGCCACCAAGGCGTTGTCATTACTCGATTGGAAAAATACCCCATCGATCAGCTCCACAGATATATCCGGATCCTCGTGGGAGGCCGGGTCAAGACACCGCCCAGGGTCCTCGGGTTGTGGAGGAGGGTTGTTTATCTCCTTTACAGCCTGGCACAGCTCCTGCGATGAAATCGCTAGACTGAATACTTAACTACGGGAATACGAAACGGGTGGGCAAGAAAAAGTCTCCGCTTACCCAGCTCGGAGGACTGTACATAGAGAATCCGCCCTGCGATTTGACACGAAGGAATTCCTCCTCTTCTCCCTTGTACAAAGTGGACAAGATCTTTATTAGATCAGCAGCCGATCTCGGCCCCTTGCGGCTGTGGCGGGTGGCGTCATCCTCCCCGTTGAAATCCCACATGGGGTGGCCTCTATACTGGAGCGGTTGCACCCCCCACATGATGCATATGGCCATGACCTCGATCATGGTCAATCCGGGTCGAGCTAAAAAACTTATCCAGCTCATTAGGTAATGAATGTCCCTGTCATCTTCCTCCAGGGAGCTCCGTGGACGCCAGCTCCGGCGCTTCTTCAAAGGGGCGTTGTCGAACTCAGGAAGGCCGATCCGAATAGGATCTGGGAGGGGGACGTCTTCTATATAAAACCATTCTGAAGGCCAGTCTTCGGACGTCTTCTTTGGGGTCCCGGACAGGTATCCGGTCCCGGCAATACGCCACACTTCGGCTCCGCCCACTTGATATATTGAGCCCTTATGAGAACGGGGCACAAGGCAGAACAGCTTCTTCCACAGAGCGAAATGAGCCTCACAGCCCAAAAACAACTCGCAGAGGGCTACGAATCCCGCAATATGCAGCAGGGAGGGAGGCGTAAGGTTGTGCAACTGGAGGCCGTGGAACTCCAGGAACCCCCAGAGAAACGGATGAATTGGGAATCCGAGCCCTCTTACCAAATAAGGGACAAGGCATACCCGCTCTCCCTTGGAGGGATAGGGAAGGCTCTCCGCTTGCTCTCCGCCATTATAGGTGGCAAGCCCGGCTCGAACTGGGACCAGGTACGCTGGGGGAAGAAATCCCTTGGTCTGAAGCATCACTAATTTGCTGTGCGGGATGGAACATCTCTCCCAATTTACAGGCTTGGAGCTAGGGGCGCGAGAGGAGGAGCTGCGTCGACCGGCCATGATGGAATGGATCTCTGTCGGGTGCGCTCCGATGAAGGCTCGCTGAGGGAGGATGGTGTGATTTGGATCTGAATCCTCGTCTTTTTAATAGGAGGCTCATTCATACGGCTAGGGGGGTAAATGTGAAAACTCCCTGGCTCTTCACATTCGCTCAATATGTGGAAAGTGGCCATTATTAGGCGTGGAAGCCAAGGAGTGCAACATTCACAAGAGACCAGACACTATTTCGACAGGTACACAGAATTTGGATAGGAACCCGCCTTGCAATGCCGAATACAATATTGCGCGCCGGACTCATCGTCATTGAAGCCTGGTTCGGGGGCTACTGAGGGAGTCCTGGATTAGGGGGTCTCCGGACAGCCGGACTATCTCCATTGGCCGGACTGTTAGACTATGAAGATACAAGATTGAAGACTTCGTCTCGTGTCCGGATGGGACTCTACTTGGCGTGGAAGGCAAGCTAGGCAATACGGATATGGATATCTCCTCCTTTGTAACCGACCTTGTGTAACCCTAACCCTCTCCGGTGTCTACATAAACCGAAGGTTTTTTAGTCCGTAGGCCAACAACCATAACTGTAACACCCCGGATGTAACTTACCCAATTTGTACTCCAACTCTTGCCGTTTCCGGCGTTAAGTTATTTTATTTTCTCGGGTTTGGGTTTTTGTCTCCGTGTGTTATTATCGTTGTCATGCATCTCATATCATGTCATCATGTGCACTGCATTTGCATACGTGTTCATCTCATGCATTCGAGCATTTTCCCCATTGTCCATTTTGCATTCCGGCGCTTCGTTCTCCTCCGGTGGGCATTTCTACCTTTCTTTCGTGTGTGGGGTTTAAACATTTCCGGATTGGACCGAGACTTGCCAAGCGGCCTTGGTTTACTACCGGTAGACCGCTTGTCAAGTTTCGTATCGTTTGGACTTTGTTTGATACTCCAACGGTTAACCGAGGGACCGAAAAGGCCTCGTGTGTGTTACAGCCCAACACCCCTCCATTTTGGCCCAAAACCCACCTAAACCCTCTCCATCATCTAGAGCGTTCGATCACGATCGCGAGGCCGAAAACCGCACCTCATTTGGACTCTCCTAGCTCCTCCTATGCCTATATATAGACCCGCTCCTCAAAATTCGCGGATCCTCTTCCCCCCTAACCCTAAAAAATCCCCTCTCCGCCGCCGGACAACGTCCGCCCTGACCGGACGTCCCGCCGCCGCCAACCATGCTCTGCCACATGGTGCGGAGCCGCTCGTCCCGCCGCCGGCCCGGGGAGCCCGCATCCGGCCCCCGAGGCCCATCCGGATCCGCCGCCGCCCGCCTTCGCCCTCCTCCACTCCGGCTCGCCGGCGCCGCCGCACGCCTCGCCGGGTCTTCGCGCCGCCATCAACGCCCGACACCGCTGCCTCACTCCGGCGCCGCCCCGCCGTGCTACTCCCGCCGGCCGACGCCGCCGCCTCGCTCCGGCGCCCGTCCGCGACTCCGACCGGCCCCCTTGTCCTCCGCGGCAAGTCCGACGCCGCCCCGACGACTCCGGCGAGCTCGAGCTTCGAGTCCGGCGAACCTCGTTTTCTGTGCCAGCCGGATCCGATCCAGATCTAGATCCCCTCCTTAGTTGACTTTTCTGCCCGAAACCCTAATATTTTTTCCCATGTTCATCGCATCATAACTTTGCATCCGTAGCTCCGTTTTGGACATATAGCATATCAAAATGTTCGTCTCAGAGATACATCATTTCATTCCATTGCATCATTTTCATTTGAGTTCATCTTGATGCCTGAAATGTTGTTAGAAGAGTGCTACTTGAGATAATTGTCAGATCTGCTGCTCCATTTAGATATTTGTCATTTTTTCCATGATTAATGTGTGCATGATATGCCCATGAGCTCTACATATGTTTTGTTAAGGGTTTTGCCATCTTTCCAGAGGTGCAACCCATGTATTTTTGTGATGTGTGTGGTGACTAGCACAAGCTTGCAAAGTGAGGCACTTGGTAATGTTGATTTCAGGGACTTAGCATTTCCACAAAGTCCTTGAGCTGTTTATCTCATATGGCCATATGTTCATGTTGTTTCCTAGTGATCCGTGCCTCTTTTGAGGATGATCAGTAAGGATGTTTTGTTAATCTTGTAGTGATCTATCCATACATGTCTTTGTTTGCAATTATGGAGCACCCTAGATTGAGTCAATCAAGCTACTTTTGCTACTTCGTGAATCCGGACAGATTGTCTACTTGTTAGCGATTTTGCCGATGATGTTGCAGTTGATCCATGCATGCTATGCTATTGTTCTTGCCATGTCTAGCTTGCATTTTGTGTATTCTTGATGGGTGTATGCTTAGTTTATCATGACTTGCTCCGTAGGGAGTGCATCGAGCTCGTAAACATGCCTACTTGATATCTGTTTTCAGCATGCTCCAGTTTTCACTAAGTCTGAGAACTGATTATGTTTTTGCCATGTTCACATGCTTGCAATTGTATTTTCTGATCCCTTTTGGCTCAAGGTCACTAAGGGACTTTTGTTAAGCTCTTTGAGTAGCTCCATGCCATGCTTTACTTTGCCATGTTCAGGTCTTGTAGCATGTAGTTTCGTTGCTCCGAAGTGTGCTACCTGATCTGAAATTTCAGACAAGTGTTAATTTCACCAAGTCTGAAATCTGTTTGTCATATGCATTTTTGCCATGCTTGTTTGAACCTGTTAATGGATGAATTGGCCATATCTCAGTGCTATACTTTTGTTAAGAATCTTGAATGCATCCCTGCCATGTATTTTGTTGTCATGTTTGGGTGCTGTAGCATGTTCATCTCATTGCATTTAGATGGCTACTTGCTCTAAATCGCAGACCGGTGTCATATTTGAATCGCTTGCCATTTCTAAACCGTAACTCTGATTCCGACGTTCTTTATATCGTTTTCAAGCGATTTCACCTCACCTTTCCACTGGCACACTTGGATTTCCAAGTTGAGACCAGGTTCATGCATCCCTTGTCAAATCTTGCATATGCATCCCGCATCGCATCCCGCATAGCATTCCATCTTTGCATCATATTGTTTGAGCTTTGCCCGTGGTTGATTGTGTTGCGTTTGCTTGTTTGTCTTGTTTGGGTAGAGCCGGGAGACGAGTTCGCTAACGAGGAGCCCGTTGAGTTTGCTTTCGAGGATCCAATCAACTCTGAACACTTTGCAGGCAAGATGATCATACCCTCGAAATCACTTCTATCTTTGCTATGCTAGATTGCTCGCTCTTTTGCTATGCCAATGCTACGATTCCTACCACTTGCTTTCAAGCCTCCAAAATTGCCATTTCAAACCTCTAATCCACCATGTCCTAGCAAACCGTTGATTGGCTATGTTACCGCTTTGCTCAGCCCCTCTTATAGCGTTGCTAGTTGCAGGTGAAGATTGGAGACCGTTCCTTGTTGGAACCTTATTTACTTGTTGGGATATCGTTATATTATCTTGTTATCTTAATGCATCTATATACTTGGTAAAGGGTGGAAGGCTCGGCCTCTCGCCTAGTGTTTTGTTCCACTCTTGCCGCCCTAGTTTCCGTCATATCGGTGTTATGTTCCTGGATTTTGCATTCCTTACGCGGTTGGGTTATAATGGGAACCCCTTGATAGTTCGCCTTGATTAAAGCTTTTCCAGCAATGCCCAACCTTGGTTTTACCATTTTCCACCTAGCCTCTTTTTCCCTTGGGTTTCCGGAGCCCGAGGGTCATCTTATTTTAGCCCCCCCTGGGCCAGTGCTCCTCTGAGTGTTGGTCCAAACTAGAGTCCTGTGCAGCGCCCCCTCGGGGAAACTCGAGGTTTGGTTTTAGTTGTATGGAGCGCTCATCTGAGTGTGCCCTGACAACGAGATATGTGCAGCTCCTATCGGGATTTGTCAGCACATTCGGGCGGTGTTGCTGGTCTTGTTTTAACCTGTCGAAGTGTCTTGAAGAACCGAGATACCGAGTCTGATCGGAACGTCTCGGGAGGAGGTTTATTCCTTCGTTGACCGTGAGACCTTGTCATGGGCTAAGTTGGGACTCCCCTGCAGGGATTTGAACTTTCGAAAGCCGTGCCTGTGGTTATGGGCAGATGGGAATTTGTTAATGTCCGGTTGTAGATAACTTGAATCTTAACTTAATTAAAATGAATCAACCGTGTGAGTTACCGTGATGGCCTCTTCTCGGCGGAGTCCGGGAAGTGGACACGGTGTTGGAGTAATGTTTGCCGCAGGATTTGCCCTCTAGTTATGCGTTCGCGCTTTGCCTCCTCTTCTCGCTCTCTTTTGCGAATAGGTTAGCCACCATATATGCTAGTCGCTTGCCGCAGCTCCACATATTTACCTTGCCATACCTATTAAGCTTAAATAGTCTTGATCGCGAGGGTGTGAGATTGCTGAGTCCCTGTGGCTCACAGATTACTATTACACCAGATGCAGGGCCTGATGATTCCGCTCCAGGTGACGTGCTCGAGCTCAAGTGGGAGTTCGACGAGGACTCTCAACGATACTATGTTTCCTTTCCTGATGATCAGTAGTGGTGCCCAGTTGGGGGTGATCGGGACCGTGTCGCATGTTGGGTTATCTTTTATTTTGGCGCCGTAGTCGGGCCATGAGTGTTTGGATGATGTAATGTTATTTATGTACTTGATTGACGTGGTGAGTGTAAGCCAACTATGTTATCTCCCCTTTTATTATCTATATTACATGGGATGTTGTGAAGAGTGCCTAACTTGCGACATATGCCTTCAATGCGATTATGCCTCTAAGTCGTGCCTCGACACGTGGGAGATATAGTCGCATCGAGGGTGTTACAATAACATACAATCATACCATAGGCTAGCTTCTAGGGTTTAGCCTCTCTGATCTCGTGGTAGATCTACTCTTGTACTACCCATATCATCAACATTAATCAAGCAGGACATAGAGATTTACCTCCATCAAGAGGGCCCGAACCTGGGTAAAACATCGTGTCCCCTGCCTCCTGTTACCATCCGGCCTAGACGCACAGTTCAGGACCCCCTACCCGAGATCCGCCGGTTTTGACACCGACACTTCTGAAAGACTGTGTCTCGGTCATCCGTTTCTAAAACATCATGTAGTGCGAGAAATCCAAGGGAGGAGATCGAGTCTTGTGGGGAAAAGTGCGCAAACCTCTGCAGAGTGTACAATCTAATCATGGTTAGCCGTGTCCCCGGTTATGGACATCTTGAGTATCTAGTACTTGGATTATCATATGTATCTCATCACTCAAATTTAATATTGTTGGGTTGATAATTACTTTTAATTGGGATTGAGTTGGCGGAACCTTCTCAACGATGTTTCAACTACCATGATAGTTAAATAAAATCTATTCCTTTGTTATAGGGAAAAATTGGCTTTTCGCAAAACTATAACCATAGAGCGTTTCCACCAGCCAAATATGCATGTAGTGATAGCGGTATTCTGTTCTTGCTCTACTGTGTTATATTGCCAGCATATTCCATGTGCTGACCCGTTTTCGGGCTGCAACATATTATGTTGCAGACTTTTCAAATGAGGGGTAAGGTTCGTTAGGTCGTTGCCATGCAGCTCAGCTATGTTGTTGGAGTTGATGGACTCACTTTATCTTCCAAGCCTTCCGCTGTTATCATATTAGATGGCCTTAAGCCATATTCATTGTAATAAGTTCTATTTTGAGACATTTGATGTAATAAGTGTGTGATTGCTACTCTGTTATAAATCCTTCGAGTATTGTGTGTGTCAGCATTACCGATCCAGGGATGACACTGAAGCACAGAGACTTGACCGTCTGAGGTCGGGTCGCTACAAGATGGTATCAGAGCACACGCTGAGTGTAGGACACGACCACTAAGTTAAAGCCCTAGATCACTACTCTCTTCTCATTTCTGACTCCTCTCCATTTTGTACTCTTTAGGATGGCGGACGCAAGGAACAAGTTTGCACAACCGGATGAAGAAGCACCTTTTGGACGACACTTGAAGGGAGTCACTAAGTACATGAACATTGGAATACCAAGCTTCATCGGGACTTACAACGCCACTTTAACAGAAGAGGAGTGATGGATGATTCAAGTTCAAGTTCCAGGAAAGACATTCGCGCCAGTCACTAAGCCCATAAAGTTTTCCTTGATGCACCAACCTGGAGTCTAGGAAAGAGTATGGCTGCCCACATCACCATGGGACGTATTGGAGAAGTTTACCATAAGGAGCTTAAGGATACTATCTACCAGATTTGTGGCGCCGAGATGAGCAATGGGAGATGATCAGCACCAGGAAGGATAGATCAATCGCAGCTTTCATCCAGGAGTTAAACCGGCACATTCGACGCCAGGAGGACCAGATATGCGCAGGCATGATAGATCTGAAGAAGGCGATGACAAGGATCATGGAACTGGAGGAAGAACTCAAGGCTACTGGCAAAGATTATGAGGAGGAAATCATCGTACTAGTGGAGAAGAATGACGATCTGGAAAGGAAGCTAGGAGTCTTCATGGGAGACCCCGCGCCAGGAGGAGAAGACGATGAACCCAAGGAGATTTGTTCTGAGGACTACATCATCATCGACGACACCAACTCAGACCCTGACGATAGCGATGATGACTATGAAGACGAAGCTGGAGTAGACATCATGGAGTCTTCGACCGATCAATATTTCTAGTAGACCACCACATCAGTAGTATATAGTATAGTCCGAGCACTTTTGTAACGATAGTTAGATCGATTGTATGCCCTTGCTTGATTGATTGAGTGATATGATTGTGTTTGTCTCATGTGCATATGGGTAGTGTTTCTCTCACTAGACCTCATTCTATTCTATTCTCTTCCCTCTAAACCCTTAGATGCCTCCGAGACGTGACCCCGGATTTACCTTCCCACCGGAGCTCACTCAGTTGATCCAGCAGCAGAATACACTGATGCAGTTGTTAGTTTAGAACCAAGGAAACAACAAAAACAACAACAACAACAACAACAACCCACCGCCACCACCACCAGTTGAAAACTTAGCCCGCTTTCTGAGGTTGCAGACGCCGGTGTTTTCCAGTAGCACCGAGCCGATAGTGGCAGATGATTGGCTCTGCAGGATTAGAAGGGAGTTAACCACTGCAGGATGTACAGATGCTGAGAAGGTGTGTTTTGCCGCACATCAGTTGGATGGACTAGCAGCCTCATGGTGGGAGAATTACACTATCACCTACCCTATAGCCACTGTTACATGGGATCAGTTTCGGCAACCATTCCGCACTGCCCTTGTCTCAATGGGAGCGATGAGCATGAAGAAGCGTGAGTTTCGCAACTTGCGCCAAGGAAACCATACTATGGGGCAGTACGTGGATGAATTTAGTAAGCTGTCTCATTATGCCCCTGACAATGTGGCCACAGATGCCGCGAAGCAGGAGAAGTTTATGGAAGGGCTGAATGACGAGATGAGCATGCAATTGATGGTGGCAACATTTAACAACTACCAGGAGTTGGTAGACAAGGCTCTTATGATTGAGGGGAAGCAGCAGCAAATTGAGAGCCGCAAAAGGAAGTATGGACAAGGAAGGTACAACTCATGAGCTCAGCAGAAGCCTCGTCTAACCCCGAACTCGGGAGGACTTGTTCATGACCATG
Organism: Triticum urartu; assembly: GCF_003073215.2. Taxonomy (NCBI): domain Eukaryota; kingdom Viridiplantae; phylum Streptophyta; class Magnoliopsida; order Poales; family Poaceae; genus Triticum; species Triticum urartu. The sequence goes on along the minus strand of NC_053024.1, from coordinate 650,009,735 downwards.
GAGGTCATAACCACAACGGAGGAAGTTCGCATAACCACAATGGTTCCAACAATGGGACTGGGAACGGAACAAGCAACAATCAGAACCGGTCCAATCCAGCCACACCCGCCAAGAGAGACCTAAGTCACATTACTTGCTTCAAGTGCGGGAAGACTGGACACTATGCCACGGAGTGCCCTGAAGTGAAGAATGGAAACGGTAATGGGAGCGCTGGGAAGAAGCCCAATCCATACAACAAAGGACAAGTGAACCACGTTAACGTGGAGGAGGTTGAAGGGCAGCCAGACGCAATTATCGGTAAGTTTTTGGTTAAGTCTTTTACCGCCCTTGTTCTTTTTGGTACTGGTGCATCACATTCATGCATATCAAGGGGAGTCGTGGATAAATTTAAACTACCAACCCAAGCCCTTATGACCCCTCTGTTAGTAAGTTCACCTGGAGCAGAGTATATGGCTAGCCGATGGTGCGACCGGATACCCTTAACCATTGGTAGCCATGTTTTCCCGTCAGACCTAATAATTTTGGAGTCACGAGGATTGGATGTGATATTAGGCATGGACTGGATGTCAAAGTATGGAGGAAGCCTTGACTGTGCTAGTAAGTCGATCTCTCTCACCACCCCGGAGGGAAAAAGGATCAAGTGTGTATCTAGGCATGCACCTAGGAGGAGCCAAGTAAATACCCTCACGGGAGTTGTTCAGGAGGAAGTGCCTGTAGTGAAGGATTACCTAGATGTTTTTCCAGAGGAGCTACCAGGCATGCCACCGGATCGAGACATTGAGTTTTTGATAGAGCTATTGCCAGGTACAGGGCCAATATCAAAGAGACCTTACCAGATGCCCGCAAATGATCTAGAGGAGATTAAGAAGCAGATCAAGGAGTTATTGGAGAAAGGTTACATCCGACGGAGCTCATCACCATGGGGAGCCCCAGTGCTTTTGGTTGAGAAGAAGGATAAGTCTCTAAGGATGGTTGTTGATTATCGTGCGTTGAATGAAGTGGCGATCAAGAACAAATACCCACTACTGGTGATCAATGATTTGTTTGACCAGTTGCAAGGAGCTAAGGTGTTTTCGAAGATCGATCTGCGATCAGGATATCACCAGCTGAAGATCCGGGAGAAGGATATACCTAAAACCGCATTTACCACAAGGTACGGGTTATATGAGTATACAGTCATGTCATTTGGACTGACTAACGCCCCTGCCTATTTCATGAGCATGATGAACAAGGTGTTCATGGAATATTTGGATAAGTTTGTTGTGGTGTTCATTGATGATATAATGGTATACTCGAAGAATGAAGAGGAGCACAAGGAGCATTTGCATTTAGTTCTCGAGAAACTCAGGGAACATCAATTGTATGCCAAGTTCAGCAAATGTGAGTTTTGGTTGAAGGAATTTGGATTCCTTAGACATGTTATATCAGGAGAAGGTATAGCAGTAGACCCCACCAAGGTTCAGTCAGTCACTGAATGGTTGGCACCCACTTCAGTTAGCGAGATCCGCGGTTTTCTTGGACTCGCAGGATACTACCGGAGATTCATTGAGAATTTTTCTAAGATTGTGAAGCCAATGACGGAGTTATTGAAGAAGGATACCGAATTTAAATGGACGGAAGAGTGTGAGGCGAGTTTTCAGGAGTTAAAGAAACGTCTGACTACAGCCCCAGTGCTGATTTGCCAGATATATGCAAGGATTTCCAAGTGTATTATGATGCGTCTCGCTTAGGACTTGGAGGAGTATTGATGCAGGACGGAAGAGTTGTTTCGTATGCCTCGCGACAACTGAAACCGCATGAGTTAAATTATGCCACGCATGATTTGGAGTTGGCTGCCGTAGTGCATGCATTGAAGACTTGGAGACATTACCTTATTGGAAACCGTTGTGATGTGTATATGGATCATAAGAGTTTGAAGTACATTTTCACACAGAAGGAGCTGAACCTTAGGCGGAGGAGATGGTTGGAGCTTATAAAGGACTATGACATGAAGCTTCACTATAATCCAGTCAAGGCCAATGTCGTAGCAGACGCTTTGAGCCGGAAGAGTTATGCTAACACCCTCGTAAGCATAGGATTGCCAAAGGAGTTAGCAGAGGATCTTAGGGACCTTCCATTGGAGATTGTCCCTAATGGAAGTTCAGTCTACATTGTTAGGAAAGATTCGAGAAGCTCAGAAGGATGACAAAGAGATTGCCGAGATAAAAGAGAGGATGAGCAAAGGAAAGGCCAAAGGTTTTCGTGAGGATGAACACGACACCTTGTGGTTTGAGGACCGTGTTTATGTGCCCAATAACACAGAGATTAGGAAGTTAATACTTCAGGAGGCTCATGACTCACCATACTCGATACACCCCGGAAACACCAAGATGTATTTGGATTTAAAGGAGCATTTCTAGTGGACTGGCATGAAGAAGGATATTGCCGAGTATGTAGCTGTATGTGATGTATGTCAGAGAGTGAAGGCAGAACATCAAAAGCCAGCAGGATTGTTATAGCCTATGTCGATACCCGAATGGAAGTGGGATAAGCTTGGAATGGATTTCATCACCGGATTTCCCAGGGCCAAATCAGGGTATGATTCTATATGGGTAGTAGTTGATCGCTTGACCAAAGTGGCTCACTTTATCCCAGTGAAAACCACCTATACAAGTGCGAAGTTGGCCAAGATATACATGACCAGGATCGTATGTTTGCATGGAGTTCCTAGGACCATTGTATCAGATAGATGAACCCAGTTTACCTCAATGTTTTGGAATCAGTTGCATCAAACTTTGGGAACTAGACTGGATTTCAGTACAGCTTTTCACCCGCAAACAAATGGACAGACCGAGAGAGTCAACCAGATTCTGGAGGATATGTTGAGAGCTTGTGCAGTAGATTATGGATCTAGTTGTGATGACGACCTGCCCTATGCGGAGTTCTCATACAACAACAGTTACCAGGCCAGTTTGAAGATGGCGCCCTTCAAAGCCCTGTATGGAAGAAGGTACAGGACGCCGTTGATGTGGGATGAAGTTGGAGACGCCAGTTGTTTGGACTAGATTTGATTAAGGAATCAGAAGAGAAGGTTAAACTGATTAGATATAGACTGAAGGTAGCTCAGTCCCGACAGAAGAGTTATGCAGACTCAAAACACAAGGAGGTAGCCTATGAAATCGGAGATAGAGCATATCTGCGAGTTTCACCCCTGCGAGGTGTTAAACGTTTTGGAGTTAAGGGAAAGTTAGCCCCGAGGTTTGTGGGACCATACAAAGTTTTGGAACGTAGGGGAGAAGTTGCCTACAAGTTGGAGTTACCAGAAGGATTGTCAGGCGTTCATGATGTGTTTCATGCTTCACAGTGTTGGGGAACGTAGTAATTTCAAAATTTTCCTACGCACACGCAAGATCATGGTGGAAGGGGGCACCGCACACGGCTAAGAATATGATCACGTGGATCAACTTGTGTCTTTAGGGGTGCCCCCTGCCCCCGTATATAAAGGAGCAAGGGGAGGAGGCCGGCCGGCCCCTATTGGCGCGCTAGGAGGAGTCCTCCTCCTAGTAGGAGTAGGACTCCTACTAGGAGGGGGAAGGAAGTGGGGAGGGAGAAGGAAAGGGGGGCGCCGGCCCCCCTCTCCTAGTCCAATTCGGACCAGGGGGGAGGAGGCGCGCGGCCCACCCTGGCTGCCCCTCTCTCTCCACTAAGGCCCATATGGCCCATTACTTCTCCCGATAGGGTTCCGGTAACCCTCCGACTCTCCGGTTTTCTCCGAAATCACCCGGAACACTTCCGGTGTCCGAATATAGCCGTCTAATATATCAATCTTTATGTCTCGACCATTTCGAGACTCCTCGTTATGTCCGTGATCACATCCGGGACTCCGAACTAACTTCGGTACATCAAAACTCATAAACTCATAATATAACTGTCATCGAAACCTTAAGCGTGCGGACCCTACGGGTTCGATAACAATGTAGACATGACCGAGACATGTCTCCGGTCAATAACCAATAGCGGAACCTGGATGCTCATATTGGCTCCTACATATTCTACGAAGATCTTTATCGGTCAGACTGCATAACAACATACGTTGTTCCCTTTGTCATCGGTATTTTACTTGCCCGAGATTCGATCATCGGTATCTCAATACCTAGTTCAATATCTTTACCGGCAAGTCTCTTTACTCGTTTCGTAATACATCATCTTGCAACTAACTCATTAGTTGAAATGCTTGCAAGGCTTATGTGATGTGCATTACCGAGAGGGCCCAGAGATACCTCTCCGACAATTGGAGTGACAAATCCTAATCTCGAAATACGCCAACCCAACATGTACCTTTGGAGACACCTGTAGAGCTCCTTTATAATCACCCAGTTACGTTGTGACGTTTGGTTGCACACAAAGTGTTCCTCTGGCAAACGGGAGTTGCATAATCTCATAGTCATAGGAACATGTATAAGTCATGAAGAAAGCAATAGCAACATACTAAACGATCGGGTGCTAAGCTAATGGAATGGGTCATGTCAATCACATCATTCTTCTAATGATGTGATCCCGTTAATCAAATAACAACTCTTTTGTTCATGGTTAGGAAACATAACCATCTTCGATTAACGAGCTAGTCAAGTAGAGGCATACTAGTGACACTCTGTTTGTCTATGTATTCACACATGTATTATGTTTCCAGTTAACACAATTCTAGCATGAATAATAAACATTTATCATGATATAAGGAAATAAATAATAACTTTATTATTGTCTCTAGGGCATATTTCCTTCAGTCTCCCACTTGCACTAGAGTCAATAATCTAGTTCACATCGCCATGTGATTCAACACTAATAGTTCACATCACCATGTGATTAACACCCATAGTTCACATTGTCATGTGACCTATACCCAAAGGGTTTACTAGAGTCAGTAATCTAGTTCACATCATTTATGTGATTAACACCCAAAGAGTACTAAGGTGTGATCATGTTTTGCTTGTGAGATAATTTTAGTCAACGGGTCTGTCACATACAGATCCGTAAGTATTTTGCGAATTCTATGTCTGCAATGCTCTGCACGGAGCTACTCTAGCTAATTGCTCCCACTTTCAATATGTATCTAGATCGAGACTTAGAGTCATCCAGATCTGTGTCAAAACTTGCATCGACGTAACTTTTTATGACGAACCTTTTTGTCACCTCCATAATTGAGAAATATTTCCTTATTCCACTAAGGATAATTTTGACCGCTGTCCAATGATCTACTCTTAGATCACTATTGTACTCCCTTGCTTAACACAGTGTAGGGTATACAATAGATCTGGTACACAGCATGGCATACTTTATAGAACCTATGGCTGAGGCATAGGGAATGACTTTCATTCTCTTTCTATCTTCTGCCGTGGTCGGGCTTTGAGTCTTACTTAATTTCACACCTTGTAACACAGCCAAGAACTCTTTCTTTGACCGTTCCAATTTTTGAACTACTTCAAAATATTGTCAAGGTATGTACTCATTAAAAAAAAACTTATCAAGCGTCTTGATCTATCTCTATAGATCTTGATGCTTAATATGTAAGCAGCTTCACCGAGGTCTTTCTTTGAAAAACTTCTTTCAAAACACTCCTTTATGCTTTGCAGAATAATACTACATTATTTCCGATTAACAATATGTCATTCACATATACTTATCAGAAATGTTGTAGTGCTCCCACTCACTTTCTTGTAAATACAGGCTTCACCACAAGTCTGTATAAAACTATATGCTTTGATCATCTCATCAAAGCGCATATTCCAACTCTGAGATGCTTGCACCAGTCCATAGATGGATCGCTGGTGCTTGCACATTTTGTTAGCACTTTTAGGATTGACAAAACCTTCTGGTTGTATCATATACAACTCTTCTTTAATAAATCCATTAAGGAATGCAGTTTTGTTTATCCATTTGCCGGATTTCATAAAATGCGGCAATTGCTAACATGATTCGGACAGACTTAAGCATAGATATGAGTGAGAAACTCTCATCATAGTCAACACCTTGAACTTGTCGAAAATGTTTTTGCGACAATTCTAGCTTTGTAGATAGTAACACTACTATCAGCGTCCGTCTTCCTCTTGAAGATCCATTTAATCTCAATGGCTCGCCGATCATTGGGCAAGTCAATCAAAGTCCATACTTTGTTCTCATACATGGATCTCATCTCAGATTTCATGGCCTCAAGCCATTTCCCGGAATCTGGGCTCATCATCGCTTCCTCATAGTTCGTAGGTTCGTCATGGTCAAGTAACATGACCTCCAGAACAGGATTACCGTACCACTCTGGTGCGGATCTCACTCTGGTTTTTCCTACGAGGTTCGGTAGTAACTTGATCTGAAGTTACACGATCATCATCATTAGCTTCCTCACTAATCGGTCTAGTAGTCACAGGAACAGATTTCTATGATGAACTACTTTCCAATAAGGGAGCAGGTACAGTTACCTCATCAAGTTCTACTTTCCTCCCACTCACTTCTTTCGAGAGAAATTCCTTCTCTAGAAAGGATCCATTCAAAGTAACGAATATCTTGCCTTCGGATCTGTGATAGAAGGTGTACCCAACATTTTCTTTTGGGTATCCTATGAAGCTGCACTTCTCCGATTTGGGTTTGAGCTTATCAGGTTGAAACTTTTTCACATAAGCATTGCAACCTCAAACTTTAAGAAATGACAACTTTGGTTTCTTGCCAAACCACAGTTCAGATTGTGTCGTTTCAACGGATTTAGATGGTGCCCTATTTAACATGAATGCAGCTGTCTCTAATGCATAACCCCAAAACGATAGTGGTAGATCGGTAAGAGACATCATAGATCGCACCATATCTAATAAAGTACGGTTATGACGTTCGGACACACCATTACATTGTGGTGTTCCAGGTGGCGTGAGTAGTGAAACTATTTCACATTGTTTTTAACTGAAGGCCAAACTCGTAACTCAAATACTCTTCTCTATGATCAGATCGTAGAAACTTTATTTTCTTGTTACGATGATTTTTCACTTCACTCTGAAATTCTTTGAACTTTTCAAATGTTTCAGACTTATGTTGCATCAAGTAGATATACTTATATCTGCTCAAATCATCTGTGAAGATCAGAAAATAATGATACCTGTCGCGAGTCTCAATATTCATCGGACCACATACATCAGTATGTATGATTTCCAACAAATCTGTTGCTCGCTCCATTGTTTCGAAGAACAGAGTCTTAGTCATCTTGCCCATGAGGCATGGTTCGCAAGCATCAACTGAGTCATAATCAAGTGATTCCAAAAGCCCATCAGCATGGAGTTTCTTCATGCGCTTTACACCAATATGACCTAAACGGCAGTGCCACAAATAAGTTGCACTATCATTATTAACTTTGCATCTTTTGGTTTCAATATTATGATTATGTGTATCACTACGATCGAGATCCAATGAACTATTCTCATTGGGTGTGTAACCATATAAGGTTTTATTCATGTAAACAGAACAACAACTTATTCTCTTACTTAAATGAATAACCGTATTACAATAAACATGATCAAATCATATTCATGCTCAACGCAAACACCAAATAACACTTATTTAGGTTCAACAATAAACCCGAAATTATAGGGAGTGTGCAATGATGATCATATAAATCTTGGAACCATTTCCAACACACTTCGTCACTTCACCCTTAACTAGTCTCTGTTTATTCTGCAACTCTCGTTTCGAGTTACTAATCTTAGCAACTGAAATAGTATCAAATACTGAGGGGTTGCTATAAACACTAGTAAAGTACACATCAATAACATGTATATCAAATATATTTATGTTCACTTTGCCATCCTTCTTATCCGCCAAATACTTGGGGCAGTTCCACTTCCAGTGACCAGTCCCTTTGCAGTAGAAGCACTTAGTCTCAGGCTTAGGATCATACTTGGGCTTCTTCACTTGAGCAGCAACTTGCTTGCCGTTCTTCTTGAAGGTCCCCTTCTTCCCTTTGCCCTTTTCTTGAAACTAGTGGTCTTGTCAACCATCTACACTTGATGTTTTTTCTTGATTTCTACCTTCGTTGATTTCAGCATCACGAAGAGCTTGGGAGTTGTTTCCATTATCCCTTGCATATTATAGTTCATCACGAAGTTCTACTAACTTGGTGATGGTGACTAGAGAATTCTGTCAATCACTATCTTATCTGGAAGATTAACTCCCACTTGATTCAAGCGATTGTAGTACCCAGACAATCTGAGCACATGCTCACTAGTTGAGCGATTCTCCTCCATCTTTTAGCTATAGAACTTGTTGGAGACTTCATATCTCTCAACTAGGATATTTACTTGAAACATTAACCTCAACTCCTGGAACATCTCATATGGTCCATGACGTTCAAAACGTCTTTGAAGTCCCGATTCTAAGCCATTAAGCATGGTGCACTAAACTATCAAGTAGTCATCATATTGAGCTAGCCAAATGTTCATAATGTCTGCATCTGCTCCTGCAATAGGTCTGTCACCTAGCGGTGCATCAAGGACATAATTCTTCTGTGCAGCAATGAGGATAAACCTCAGATCACGGATCCAATCCGCATCATTGCTACTAACATCTTTCAACACAATTTTCTCTAGGAACATATCAAAATAAACACAGGGAAGCAACAACGCGAGCTATTGATCTACAACATAATTTGCAAAATACTACCAGGACTAAGTTCATGATAAATTTAAGTTCAATTAATCATATTACTTAAGAACTCCCACTTAGATAGACATCCCTCTAATCCTCTAAGTGATCACGTGATCCAAATCAACTAAACCATGTACGATCATCACGTGAGATGGAGTAGTTTCATTGGTGAACATCGCTATGTTGATCATATCTACTATATGATTCACGCTCGACCTTTCGGTCTCCGTGTTCCGAGGCCATATTTGTATATGCTTGGCTCGTCAAGTATAACCTGAGTATTCTGCATGTGCAACTGTTTGGCACCCGTTGTATTTGAACGTAGAGCCTATCACACCCGATCATCACGTGGTGTCTCAGCACGAAGAACTTTCGCAACGGTGCATACTCAGGGAGAACACTTCTTGATAATTAGTGAGAGATCATCTTAAAATGCTACCGTCAATCAAAGCAAGATAAGATGCATAAAAGATAAACATCACATGCAATCAATATAAGTGATATGATATGGCCATCATCATCTTGTGCTTGTGATCTCCATCTTCGAAGCACCGTCGTGATCACCATCGTCACCGGCGCGACACCTTGATCACCATCGTAGCATCGTTGTCGTCTCGCCAACCTTATGCTTCCACGACTATCGCTACCGCTTAGTGATAAAGTAAAGCATTACAGCGCAATTGCATTGCATACAATAAAGCGACAACCATATGGCTCCTGCCAGTTGCCGATAACTTGGTTACAAAACATGATCATCTCATACAATAAAATTTAGCATCATGTCTTGACCATATCACATCACAACATGCCCTGCAAAAACAAGTTAGACGTCCTCTACTTTGTTGTTGCAAGTTTTACATGGCTGCTACGGGCTTAAGCAAGAACCAATCTTACCTACGCATCAAAACCACAACAATAGTTTGTCAAGTTGGTGCTGTTTTAACCTTCGCAAGGACCGGGCGTAGCCACACTCGGTTCAACTAAAGTTGGAGAAACTGTCACCCGCTAGCCACCTTTGTGCAAAGCACGTCGGGAGAACCGGTCTCGCGTAAGCGTACGCGTAATGTCGGTCCGGGCCGCTTCGTCCAACAATACCGCCGAACCAAAGTATGACATGCTGGTAAGCAGTATGACGTATATCGCCCACAACTCACTTGTGTTCTACTCGTGCATACAACATCAACACATAAAACCTAGGCTCGGATGCCACTGTTGGGGAACGTAGTAATTTCAAAATTTTCCTATGCACACGCAAGATCATGGTGATGCATAGCAATGAGAGGGGAGAGTGTGATCTACGTACCCTTGTAGACCGACAGCAGAAGCATTAGCCCAATGCAGTTGATGTAGTCGTACGTCTTCACAGCCCGACCAATCAAGCACCGAAACTACGACACCTCCGAGTTTTAGCACACGTTCAGCTCGATGACGATCCCCGGACTCCGATCCAGCAAAGTGTCGGGGTAGAGTTCCGTCAGCACGACGGCGTGGTGACGATCTTGATGTACTACCGTCGCAGGGCTTCGCCTAAGCACCGCTACAATATTATCGAGTATTATGGTGGAAGGGGGCACCGCACACGGCTAACAATATGATCACATGGATCAACTTGTGTCCTTAGGGGTGCCCCCTGCCCCCGTATATAAAGGAGCAAGGGGAGGAGGTCGGCCGGCCCCTATTGGCGCGCCAGGAGGAGTCCTCCTCCTAGTAGGAGTAGGACTCCTACTAGGAGGGGGAAGAGGGAGAAGGAAAGGGGGGCGCCGCCCCCTCTCTCCTAGTCCAATTCGGACCAGGGGGGAGGAGGCACGCGTCCCACCCTGGCTGCCCCTCTCTCTCTCCACTAAGGCCCATATGGCCCATTACTTCTCCCGGTAGGGTTCCGGTAACCCTCCGGCTCTCCGGTTTTCTCCGAAATCAGCTGAAACACTTCCGGTGTCCGAATATAGCCGTCTAATATATAAATCTTTATGTCTCGACCATTTCGAGACTCCTCATTATGTCCGTGATCACATCCGGGACTCCGAACTAACTTCGGTACATCAAAACTCATAAACTCATAATATAACTGTCATCGAAACCTTAAGCATGCCCACCCTACGGGTTCGAGAACAATGTAGACATGACCGAGACATGTCTCCGGTCAATAACCAATAGCGGGACCTGGATGCCCATATTGGCTCCTACATATTCTACGAAGATCTTTATCGGTCAGACCGCATAACAACATACGTTGTTCCCTTTGTCATCGGTATTTTACTTGCCCGAGATTCGATCGTCGGTATCTCCATACCTAGTTCAATCTCGTTACCGGCAAGTCTCTTTACTCGTTTCGTAATACATCATCTCGCAACTAACTCATTAGTTGAAATGCTTGCAAGGCTTATGTGATGTGCATTACCGAGAGGGCCCAGAGATACCTCTCCAACTATCGGAGTGACAAATCCTAATCTCGAAATACGCCAACCCAACATGTACCTTTGGAGACACCTGTAGAGCTCCTTTATAATCAACCAGTTACGTTGTGACGTTTGGTAGCACACAAAGTGTTCCTCCGGAAAACGGGAGTTGCATAATCTCATAGTCATAGGAACATGTATAAGTCATGAAGAAAGCAATAGCAACATACTAAACGATCGGGTGCTAAGCTAATGGAATGGGTCATGTCAATCACATCATTCTTCTAATGATGTGATCCCGTTAATCAAATAACAACTCTTTTGTTCATGGTTAGGAAACATAACCATCTTCGATTAACGAGCTAGTCAAGTAGAGGCATACTAGTGACACTCTGTTTGTCTATGTATTCACACATGTATTATGTTTCCGGTTAATACAATTCTAGCATGAATAATAAACATTTATCATGATATAAGGAAATAAATAATAACTTTATTGTTGCCTCTAGGGCATATTTCCTTCACACAGATGAAGAAGTGTCATGCTGAGATGGCCGATATACCTCTGAGAGATAAGGTGCCCTTGGAAGCGATTCAGTTGGACAGTGATCTGACCTATGAGGAGAAGCGAGTCAGGATTCTTGAATTTGCCAGTCGAGTCACCCGCAGCAACGTTATCAAGTTTTGCAAAGTTCAGTGGAGCCACCATACCGAGGATGAAGCCACCTAGGACTGGGAGGATGATCTTCGCAAAGACCACCCACACCTATTTTGTAGCCAACCCGAATCTCGAGGGCGAGATTCATCTTAAGGGGGGTAGGCTTGCAACATCCCAAATTTTCAATTTGGAATTTTATACATAGATCATGCATGCATATCATATTTTTGCATATTTGTTTGGCTTGATCCTAGAAATTCTACGCAACTCAAGGACCCACGGAGAGAGTTGGGAATTTCGTTATTTTCATATTTGAGTTTTCTCAAATTTTGAAAACAAGAGGATCATTTGATTTTAATTATTTTATCTTCAAATATTTCTTTTATAAAAATAAAAGAGAGAGGATAAAATGACTTCCTCAAAATAAAGAAATATTCGAGATTTAATATTAAAATCGAATAAGATTTTTATTCGGAGTTTTATCGCTATTTTATATGAATTAGGAAAAATGCGTTTTTAAAAATTTTCATTTTAGGCCCAAATAAATGTTCACCTTGTCCGGCCTATTTTTAGAGGATGGGGAAAATTTATTTTGGGATTTTTGGAGTCCATTTAGTATTTCTTTTCTTTCTTTTTCTGCACGTCGGAATTATTTAAAAAAACCGACCTACGGGCCGTATCCGGCCCGGACTCCTCCCAGCCCCTCTTTATAAGCCGCGCCGCCGAGCCCACCGTAGCCCAACCAGCCCCGCCGCCGCCCAAACCCTAACCCTAGCGCCGCCGCCTAGAGCCGCCGTTGCCGCCTAGAGCCGCCGCCTAGTGTCGCCGCCACCGACGCTGCCGCCCCACGCCGCCGTGCCGCGCTGCCCGTCGCCGCCGCCGCCCGCCGGAGTTCGAGGTAGCCGTCGGTTTTTTTAAATAAAAAACTGATCGGTTTTCTTTCGTAAACCCTAGTTTCGGTTTTTTTATTATTAATAATAGATCGGTTCGCCGCTTTTCTCGGTTTAGTTATTTAGCGGACGTTCGTCCGTACGTTCGTTTTAACGAACGGCTTTTCGTCCCTTAGCCGCAGACAACGAACGTTCGTTCGTTAGCCTGTTCATCAGTTTTTCTTTTTCTCAGATTTTTCACGATTATTTTCGATCGAGATTTCTGATCCGATTTTCATTTCAGTTTACCTTTTTGCTCGTTTATCGGAATCAGGCGATTCAAGCGCCTAGATCTTCATCTCGAAGCCCTCTTTATGTTTAACCAACTTAAACAAGATTTTGGTATTGTAAAATTTGACTTTAGTACAGATTAGTAATCAGATCTTGTTTCTTTCGCAGTTTGGGTTTCGTTGCTCCGTTTGATTTGATTCTTTTTGCAAACCATAGTTCTTAAGTTGAACTTTCTGGTTAGATCTTCTTATTCATGTTTTACCCGTGCTTCTTTTCTTGATTGCTTATGTACGATATTGTTTGTTTGCGATAGAACACCCGGAGTGTGAAGCGTGCTACTACGAGTCTCTAGGTTTTGCGGATCATTAGCAAGGCAAGTAACACTTTGATCATACCCCTTTATCACCCAGTTTTTATGCATTAGTTCCAATCCTCAAACATTGCATGATTAGGTTGTGATATAACATGTGGGTTTGGGAAGTAGTTGATGAGGTAGAACCTATCGCCATGTTATTATCAAACCCTTGGGAGTTACTTCTACGTATTGCTTATTTTGCTATGCTATGCTCGTAGACGTGGTTTGGGTGAGTGAATCCATGACAGATGTGAGATTGTTAATTAATGGTTCAACATAAGGTGGCAACTTTAATACACATCTAGGTGGATTGCTTGTCGGGCACCTGGAGAATCCAGTGTTGTCCTAGGATATCCCAGAGTACCCGTGTGATAATCCTAAGGTCCGCCACCCAGGCTCAAAGGGAACTGAGATATTTCATGCGAGAAACTTCTGTGTGCAGCCACAAGCCATTATGGGCTCTGGCATAGTTAAGTAAGTTGCGTGAAGCTCTCGAAGAGGTAGACTAGCAGATGTAGTGGGTTGTAGGTGGTACGGTCTATCCAGAGTAGAGAGTTAATGCTTCCGAAAGACTGTGTCTCGGTCATCCGTTTCTCAAACATCATGTAGTGCGAGAAATCCAAGGGAGGAGATCGAGTCTTGTGGGGAAAAGTGCGCAAACCTCTGCAGAGTGTACAATCTAATCATGGTTAGCTGTGTCCCCAGTTGTGGACATCTTGAGTATCTAGTACTTGGATTATCATATGTATCTCATCACTCAAATTTAGTATTGTTGGGTTGATAATTACTTTTAATAGGGATTGATTTGGCGGAACCTTCTCAATGATGTTTCAACTACCATGATAGTTAAATAAAATCTATTCCTTTGTTGTAGGGAAAAATTGGCTTTTCGCAAAACTATAACCATAGAGCGTTTCCACCAGCCAAATATGCATGTAGTGATAGCATTATTCTGTTCTTGCTCTACTGTGTTATATTGCCAGCATATTCCATGTGCTGACCCGTTTTCAGGCTGCAACGTATTATGTTGCAGACTTTTCAGACGAGGGGTAAGGTTTGTTAGGTCGTTGCCGTGCAGCTCAGCTATGTCGTTGGAGTTGATGGACTCACTTTATCTTCCAAGCCTTCTGCTGTTATCATATTAGATGGCCTTAAGCCATATTCATTGTAATAAGTTCTATTTTGAGACATTCGATGTAATAAGTGTGTGATTGCTACTCTGTTATAAATCCTTCGAGTACTGTGTGTCAGAAATACCGATCCAGGGATGACACTAAAGCACAGAGACTTGACCGTCTGAGGTCGGGTCGCTACAAAAGCACTAACACATAGTGAATACATGAACTCCTCAAACTATGGTCATCACCGGTAATTATCCCGATTATTCTCACTTCGGGTTTAACGGATCATAACACATAATAGGTGATAGGATCAAGAACTCACATATATTCATGAAAACATAATAGGTTCAGATCTGAAATCATGGCACTCGGTCCCTAGTGACAAGCATTAAGCATAGAAAAGTCATAACAACATCAATCTCAGAACATAATGGATACTAGGGATCAAACCCTAACAAAACTAACTCGACTACATGATAAATCTCATCCAACCCTTCATCGTCCAGCAAGCCTACGATGGAATTACTCACGCAGGGCGGTGAGCATCATGAAATTGGTGATGGGGGAAGGTTGATGATGACGATGGTGACAGATTCCCCTCTCCGGAGCCCCGAACGGACTCCGGATCAGCCCTCCCGAGAGAGATTAGGGCTTGGCGGCGGCTCCGTATCGTAAAACGCGATGAATCCTTCTCTCTTATTTTTTTCTCCCCGAACGTGAATATATGGAGTTGGAGTTGAGGTCGGTAGAGCGTCAGGGGGCCCACGAGGCAGGGGGCGCGCCCAAGGGAGTAGGCATGCCCCCCACCCTCGTGGGCAGGGTGTGGGCCCCCTGGCCTTGATTCTTTTGCCGATATTTTTTATATATTCCAAAAATATTCTCCGTGAAGTTTCAGGTCATTCCAGGAACTTTTATTTCTGCACAAAAATAACACCATGGCAATTCTGCTAAAAACAGCGTCAGTCCGGGTTAGTTCCATTCAAATCATGCAAGTTAGAGTCCAAAACAAGGGCAAAAGTGTTTGGAAAAGTAGATACGTTGGAGACGTATCAAAAACTTGAATGATGGCTTTACATATTTACAACAACGAGAGCAAACAGAGTTTGTAAAAGTTTTTTCTTTATCACTTCAGTTTCTCAACTGAATTGCTTGAGGACAAGCAAAGGTTTAAGCTTGGAGGAGTTGATACGTCTCCTACGTATCTACTTTTCCAAACACTTTTGTCCTTGTTTTGGACTCTAACTTGCATGATTTGAATGGAACTAACCCGGACTAACGCTATTTTCAGCAGAATTGCCATGAAGTTATTTTTGTGCAGAAATAGAAGTTCTCGGAATGACCTGAAAATCAATGGAGAATATTTTTGGAATATATAAAAAATAATGGCGAAAGAATCAAGGCCAGGGGGCCCACACCCTGTCCATGAGGGTGGGGTGTGCGCCTACCCCCTGGGCACGCCCCCTGCCTCATGGGCCCCCTGGTGCTCCACCGACCTCAACTCCAACTATATATTCACGTTCGGGGAGGAAAAATGAGGGAGAAGGATTCATCATGTTTTACGAGACGGAGCCACCGCCAAGCCCCAATCTCTCTCGGGAAGGCTGATCTGGAGACCGTTCGGGGCTCCGGAGAGGGGAATCCGTCGCCATCATCATCATCAACCTTCCTGCATCACCAATTTCATGATGCTCACCGTCATGCGTGAGTAATTCCATCGTAGGTTTGCTGGACGGTGATGGGTTGGATGAGATTTATCATGTAATTGAGTTAGTTTTGTTAGGGTTTGATCCCTAGTATCCACTATGTTCTGAGATTGATGTTGCTATGACTTTGCTATACATAATGCTTGTCACTAGGGCCTGAGTGCCATGATTTTAGATCTGAACCTATTATGTTTCCATGAATATATGTGAGTCCTTGATCCTATCTTGCAAGTCTATAGTCACCTATTATGTGTTATGATCCGTTAACCCCGAAGTGACAATAATCGGGATACTTACCGGTGATGACCGTAGTTTGAGGAGTTCATGTATTCACTAAGTGTTAATGCTTTGGTACGGTACTCTATTAAAAGGAGGCCTTAATATCCCTTAGTTTCCAATAGGACCCCGCTCCCACGGGAGGGTAGGACAAAAGATGCCATGCAAGTTCTTTTCCATAAGCACGTATGACTATATTCGGAATACATGCCTACGTTACATTGATGAACTGGAGCTAGTTCTGTGTCACCCTATGTTACAACTATTCCGTGAGGAATCGCATCCGACATAATTATCCATCATTGATCCATTGCCTACGAACTTTTCACATATTACTCTTTGTTTATTCACTTTACCGTTGCTACTGTTACAATCACTACAAAACCAATACTATTACTTTTGCCACTGCTACCGTTACTTCCATATTACTTTGCTACTAAATACTTTGCTGCAGATATTAAGTCTTTCATGTGCGGTTGAATTCATAACTCAACTGTTAATACTTGAGAATATTCTTTGGCTCCCCTTGTGTCGAATCAATAAATTTGGGTTAAATACTCTACCCTCAAAAACTGTTGCGATCCCCTATACTTGTGGGTTATCAATTACTATTGGAGATTTTGAATTCCCTCTTCCTACTGTCAAGAAGAAATATGATATTCTTATTGTTGGGGACATGCATATCCCTGTTGAGGTAACCTAGTATTATTCGAAAATTCTCCGGTTTCATGCGATTCGAAAAGTGTTTGTTAACAAGACTTGATCAACCTTGTTAGTGGATCCCTTTTGATGAACATGAGATGGATGAAGTTAGAAAGCACAACTCTCTGTACCCTCCTTTTACTTTCTGTTATTTAGATTAAATAAAGCAAAAACAGTATTTTATGTCTGTTTTCTGAATTATCCTTGCAATAAAAAAATACCCCAAAATGAAATATGATTTTTTGTAGAATATTTAAGAATTACTTGCACTGAGAACACACCAGGGGGCCCACCACTTGGCCACGAGGGTGTAGGGCACGCCCATCCCCCTGGGGCACGCCCCCTGCCTCATGGGCCCCACGTGGACCCCCTTCACTTATTCCAGCACCCACTCACTTCGTCTTCCTCCAGAAAAAATCCTACCATAGCTCAAACCCGTGTTCTAGCTCATCTTGCTACCATTTTTGATCTCCTTGCTCAAAGCTCCATTTACAAAATTGTTTGGGGAGATTGTTCTTCGGTATGTGACCCCTCCAATAGTTCAATTAGTTTTTGTTCTAGTGCTTTATTTATTGCAAAATTTTGCTGCTAAGGAGACCCTCTTCTTGAGCTTGCATGTCAAATTTATATGGTCGAAAGTAGTTTTAATGCATGATGTAGCCTCTAGGCACTTGTGGGAGTAGTTGTTATCAATCTTGTTGAGTTTGGTTCACTTTTATTTTGAGTCACTAAAAATTTCAGAAATTTTTCAGAGAAAGAAAAATGCAAAGGAAAATGTACCAAGGTGGTTCCTCAAGGAAGCAAGGACCGAGGCTCGCGATACGTGAGCTGGACGATGAACCACCGAGGGAAGCTCAAGTGCGGCCTTGTGAATGGCCGTCAGACGAGTTTATGGTCCAGGCAGGCATCAAGGATAAATTTGACGCGTATGTGCGTAATGCTGATCTTGAGGACTTCGTGTCAGCTAAGTGTCCATAGTACCACTACGTAACTGATTCCTTCGTTAGGAGGTTTAAATTTACTTCCTCGCGCAATTCTCACACTATTTTATTCGATCTTTATGACAAATCATATACCATGGACCAAGAAGATTTTGATACTGCTTGTAAACTCCCGCAGTGGTCAATGTTAGTGAACCTCGCAAATCTGAATATAAAGACTTTCTTGCTAGTATCACTGTGGGGGAATCTAGAGAAATCACACAACCTACCATAGGGAGCATTCACTTCCCTTACATACATTATTTTTCTCTCTTTATAGGTAGATGCATTAACGGTAAAGATGAGGCTTCTCACATGTGCATTCCAAATCTTAGTGTCCTCAAGAGTGCGGTATTAGGTGATAAACAATATAACTTGGGGGCCTGAAAGTGCAACTATCCCCGGTTTGTTTTGGTAATTCCTAACAACATATAGCTCATTGAGAACATTATTACAAGATTAATATTTCAGGAAAAGCTCAATGAATGGCATGGCATGGATGAGGAAAGTGGATCCCTCAAAATTCTAAGGACAAAAAGTTTGGCTCAAGCTTCAAGATCAAGACTCTACATTTTATATTTTAGTGATCCAAGATCACATTGAGTCTATAGGAAAAGCCAATGCTATCAAGGAGGGATGATGTGTTGCTTAATGGCTTGCTTGCTCAAAGTGCTTAGTGATATGCTCCAAAACCCTCAACTACCTTCCCACATCCACATATGACCTAAACCAAAAGTCAAACTCGGCCCCATGATTCTTTCTATCCGACGCCACCGAGTTTCAAATGTCATAGCCACTGCCACAAACCCTAGCAATTCGGTTTCACCGATAGGGATCTCGGTCTCACTGAGATGGGATTGTAATCTCTTTGTTTCCCTTCGTAAAGTTTCGGTCTTACCGAGATGAGCGATCGGTCCCACCGAGATTGCAATGTAAACTCTCTATTTCCCTTTTGTAACATTTTGGTCTCACCGAGATGAGAAAATCGGTCCCACCGAGTTTACCTGACCAACTCTCTGGTTAGCTTATTACCAAAATCGGTCCCACCAAGTTTGTGTAATCGGTCACACCAAGATTACGTTATGCCCTAACCCTAACCATATCGGTCCTACTGAGTTGCATCTCAGTACCACCGAAAATCCTAACGGTCACTAGGTTTGCTGAATCGGTCCGACCGAGTTTAACCATTCGGTCCCATCGAGTTTGGCAAATTGTGTGTAACGGTTAGATTCTGTGTGGAGGCTATATATACCCCTCCACCCACTCTTCATTTGCAGAGAGAGCCATCAGAACATACCTACACTTCCAATACACATTTTCTGAGAGAGAACCACCTACACTTGTGTTGAGGTCAAGATATTCCATTCCAACCATATGAATCTTGATCTCTAGCCTTCCCCAAGTTTCTTTCCACTCAAATCTTCCTTCCACCAAATCCAAATCCTATGAGAGAGAGTTGAGTGTTGGGGAGACTATCATTTGAAGCACAAGAGCAAGGAGTTCATCTTCAACACACCATTTGTTACTTCTTGGAGAGTGGTGTCTCCTAGATTGGCTAGGTGTCACTTGGGAGCCTCCGACAAGATTGTGGAGTTGAACCAAGGAGTTTGTAAGGGCAAGGAGATCGCCTACTTCGTGAAGATCTACCGCTAGTGAGGCAAGTCCTTCGTGGGCGACGGCCATGATGGAATAGACAAGGTTGCTTCTTCGTGGACCCTTCGTGGGTGCAGCCCTCCATGGACTCGCGCAACCGTTACCCTCCGTGGGTTGAAGTCTCCATCAACGTGGATGTACGATAGCACCACCTATCGGAACCACGACAAAAACAGTTGTGTCTCCAATTGAGTTTGAATCCTCCAAACCCTTCCCTTTACATTCTTGCAAGTTGCATGCTTTACTTTCCGCTGCTCATATACTCTTTTGCATGCTTGCTTGAATTGTGTGGAGATTACTTGACTTATGCTAAGATAGCTAAAATCTGCCAAGAACTAAAATTGGGAAAAGGCTAGATTCTTATTTGGTCAAGTAGTCTAATCACCCCCCCCCTCTAGACATACTTTCGATCCTACAAGTGGTATCAGAGCTTTGGTCTCTATTTGCTTTGATTTCCATAGCTTTTGGTGGTAATAGCCTTGGTTTCACAACCTAGGAGAGTATGGCATCTAGCGAGGGAAATTATCACCATAGAGGTCCTTACTTTGATGGTACTAATTTTGCTAGTTGGAAGCATAAGACGAAAATGCATATTCTTGGACATAACCCCACCGTTTGGGCTATTGTGTGTGTTGGCTTGCAAGGTGAATTCTTTGATGGGAGAGAACCGAATCGTGAAGCTACTGCGGATGAGTTGAAGATGCTACAATACAATGCTCAAGCTTGTGATATCCTCTTCAACGGATTGTGCCCCGAAGAATTCAACAAAATCAGCCGTCTTGAGAATGCAAAGGAAATTTGGGATACTTTGATTGACATGCATGAAGGTACCGACTCCGTCAAGGAATCCAAGTTGGATGTGCTTCAAAGTCAACTTGACAAGTTCAAAATGAAGGATGGTGAAGGTGTTGCTGAAATGTACTCTAGGCTTGCT